>NC_039274.1:35191726-35458522 GCF_003368295.1 Carassius auratus
TGAGTCCTAGCTGCCTACATCTGTAATGAAACAAAAGGCAGAGTGATATAGTACATCTGATTTTTTTAATAAAAATGATGTAGAATGCATATAAATTAAATCACCATAATGATTTATGTTAGTTGTTTTGTACTGATGATAGTTGTTTTGCATGTTGTATATAACTGAGTTTTTATTTGGTCCAGAGACAAAAAAAGTTGCAAAAGAGAGGATCCTCACTCAGTTGAAGGATACACTGAGGAAACCACTCCACTCCACTCCATGCAGAACCAATCCATTACATAGTGAGGAGGAAGTTGAATCCGAAACGGTGGACACAAACGTGGATTTGTTCAATTACCCAGGGAATTCTCAACCAACCGTATGTCGTTTCAAACCCTAAGCAATGAACACAAACTTTTGGACTGCGTAGTCAACCTAATGTATTTTTAAAAGTAATGTTTAGGCAGATAATACAAATTATAAGATCTATGGTATTGTTTAAATGTTATTTGTTTATAGACTATATACAGATGTTCAGTTGTCGCTGTTTTTTATGTTGTATATAACTGAGTTTTTATTTCTTGTTGACTTTGGTTCAGAAACAAAAAAAGGTTGCAAATGAGAGGGTCCTCACTCAGCTGAAGCATACACTGAGGAAACCACTCCACTCTGATCCACGCAGAACCAATCCGTTACATAGTGAGGAGGAAGTTCAAGCCGAAACCGTGGACACAAATGTGGATTTGTTCGATTACCCAGAGAATTTTCAACCAACCGTATGTCGTTTCAGACCATACACCAAAAAAAAACAAAAAAACATTTGGACTGTGTTATAGTTATTCTAATGTATTTTTAATCATATTCTTTCAGGTTCTCCAAAGCGTTTTTTTTTTTTTTTTTGCAAGTAGAACATTACCATGCGAATCATTTTTATTTGAAATTGTATTTATTGTTTTAAATATAGGATACCTTAGATGCTGCTGAGGCAAGTGGAGAGAGCGTGGAACAGCCATTATTTGTCAGTGGTGAGTGTTGAAAGCTTTGAAAGGTACAGTATAAAATACCTGAAATGAGTGTTGCTAAGGGATGCTATGTGGATAATTACGATGTTTTTTACACGTATTACCTGTGGTGTGCATCAGGAGTGGGAGCGGTACATGTATTCGTACTGAACCAATTTGGTACAAGGGTCACGGTTTTGGTGCACGCATTTACACAGAAAATACACTGCGAAGCGGAACTATTGTTAGATACGCATGTTCTTTGGGGACACAATATGTGACGCGCGTCCTATTCGCTTTGGACTAATGCAAACTAGACGCAAATTTTAAGCATTTCTTTGTTTGCGTTGATTACAATGCTGGAGTGTGTGTGTGTGCTCGCACGCGCGGTAGAGAGAGAAAGATATAGTGTGTTCACTGTAGCACAAGAGAGATCGAGACAGAGAAGCAATTTGTCTCGAGTGTCACAAATACAGTTCAGTAAGAGACCTTTACTTCAACTAAATCACCAACGTTATACTGTATGCCACAGCCTGAGAGACAGCAGTGTGAATGTGTATGTGTGTGTCTGAACTCAGTGCGTTTCCCTACTGTCCATCACAGTGACTCACAGTGGTGTGTGTGTGTGTGTTAAAACACGGTGGTTAATTAAGGAAAACAAACAAATTGATCAGAAATATAGTAAATTATTTAAAAAATTCATTCAGGTAAAACTATCAAACAACAATGTCTTAATTAATTAATTTATTAATAGACAAATTATATAAAACTATTGTCAGTTTACTACAAATAGTCATTTCTGTAATTTGGCGGGTCATATATTATTTTTTAAGGTTTTTGTTTCCCGTGTGCCTTTTCTTTGCCTTTTTCCTTTTCAGAATGGAGCTGCTTTGGAGTGTTTGATAGTATTTTGGGTGCTGTCATATCGCTACAATTTGCAGAAACGGGACTGTCAAAACCTTGACATTCTTATTATCCGGGAGTTATGTCATTAAATTTTAGTAAAATCACTGGCTTTGCATATCCCGTGCGAATGCACATGACAAATTAATGTTGGGGCAGTTTCAAAATCACTCATCATCCCCAGATAATACTAATCCCGTGCAAATTGGGCTTTAGAGAAAACAACATATACTCAAGCTGCAGTTTAGTTTAACTTGACTGTCATAATTGGTATGTCCTCAAAATCTGTTAGTTATAGTACATTTTAAACTTTAAACTATATAAAATACATTTCCTCTTTTTTTTTGCAGAAATTCCCACCTTAGTGCAGTGTGTAAAGGAACTAATATCCTCAATGAACAGAGGGATCGATACAGCAAGCACAAGCTCAGGGTCCTCCAGCTCAGCCCAAGAGATGGTATGTTATTGTATGTGTTTTGTGAAATACTAATCATTCAAACAAAAATTTAACTAGTAATTGACTCTTAGCTAAGCTCCACCCTCCTTAGATACTGTTGCTACGCCTGGCAAACTTTCACGCCTGGCACGTCTATTCGGTTGTTAAGTTGTGACGTAACCACTACTGTTTCCGGGTCCTAAGGCCGTCGCCTTTCTACTGCTTTTGCATGAGTTTTACTATGGTTTTACCATACAGTAGTGCTGCGACCCGTGTTGTTTAAATAGATCAGAGTTTAAAAGAACAAGTGACTGTCAACAGTCATTTTACTTTTCCCTGTGACGAGAAAGACAAGAGGAAATGGCTGCAGTTGATAACATAAGTTACAAATATTAAACAAATAAAGAAACTTTGGCGTCAGTTGGTGCTGCTAACCCTCTAAAACCTGGCTGTCACATATTTAATTTTTAATCTTTGTTCAGTTACATCCACAGTTATAGCAGTTTTTAAAATACCTCATCAAGAACATGGATGCTAGCTTACTCACCTCAACCTCATAAACCTTCTTTTTTCATTGATGCCTGGAATCTGTCCTTAATTATGCCACCTGCATTCTGTTGGATTTAAAGTAGTTTAAATCCTTTTTGACCGCCGAGGGTAACGTAAGAAGGACGTGATCGTAAATAAATGTACAAGTTCCTCCATTGTTTTGGTGCGGTCGGAGAAGCGCTTGGACCCACGAAAGCCACGTGACGTCAGACTTAACAACCGAATTAGAGTGTGTATGCAGTGGTTTCATACATTCTCAAGGAGATAATTAGTGATTTTTTGGCTAACTCTGAGAGAGCAAAACAAAATGGACTGAAGTATGCATGAAGTATACATTATTACCGGTAATTAGCCTACACACCATTTTGCTCCAACGTATCAACATGTTGGACTATGATGACAGCTCAAGCTTGTTCAGGGCGGGTCTGTGTTGAAACGCTGCTGTCAATCAACAATCGAGGGAGGGGGATTGATATAGTCAAGTCACAACTGCTCAATATAATGAACGGGAACAATGAAAAATTGAAAACAAAACCACTGGATGGAATTTTTATCAATATATGATGGTTGTGTATAGGCACTGCTTAATTGTAAAATGATTGACAGGTATTGTAGCCAGTGTTCAGTCTAGAGATTACATTTTTTACAGACCCTACTAGAATGTTTTGTTTGTTTGTTTGTTTTTGGTATGTTAATGTGATTTTTTTTTTCTTTACATAGATTTCTCTGGGCAACATGGCTGTCCAAGTCAACAAAACCTGCTTTAGGAGATTGAATAGGAGCAGAATGTCCCTGTTCACTCAAGAGTTAGCTGTTTTGTTGTTTGGGAGGGAGGTTCTGGGTTCATCTAGCCTCACTGGGAATAGGTCCCAAAAAGAACGGCTGAACCCAGAAAAAATGAATGCACTTATTGGTTTGTATAAGATTTATATTTTTTATATTTCATTATAGCCCTTTCTCAGCTGAAATTTTAAATATTAGTGTAAAATATGTTATAAAAATAATTGACTTAAAGGGTAGCATGTATCATACTATATGTGCATGCGCAAACTTCGGAGATTGTGAACCTTATTTTATCACAGCAAGAAAACAATACAAACAGCATATCACAATAAAAATAATTTAATTTAACCAAATCTTAAAGTTAAGTAACATTTCAAATTATTTAATGAAAGGTTTGGGGCAAAACGGTACAGTAAACAATTGCTTCTATTTCATGCACTTACATTAGGATTCAATCCTCAATAATTATACATCAAATTAAAGTAGTTTAAATAACATAATAGGCCATAGAGGATTCTTCAAAAATAATCACTGATTATCTTAAGAACGAGTTGTATCCAGCATGATTGAGTAATTTAACTGCATACTCTAGACAAAAGCATATGTTAATCACAAAAAAACTTATTTAAAGAATAATTAAAATAAATCTAAATCATCTTGATTATTTCTCTGGGAGTATTGGAGCAGATTGCTTCTACTCATTAATAGTGCTGACAATCACATCGATAAGTTAATATTTAAACATTAAAATGGAGGATGGCATGGTAGGGCATCAGTATAAATAAACTATTTCATATATTGATATTTATTGCTAAGTTCAGCTAGTTTAGCTTTCTTCACAAAACTGCCGACAGTAATGCAGCCATCCTTTAACTACAAAATAGATATGATCACACAGACTGTGAAAAAGGTCTCTTTTTGCCTAGAAAATCATTGTGTGTCTATATTCTAGTAAGCTTTATATCCTATAAGCATAAGGTGGATATTATGAATAATTTTGTGGCTATTCATAAAGCACTAATGTACTAATGTTTTTTTTTTTTTTTTTTTCGGCAGACACTGTTATATCCGAGTTTCCGGGCACGTCACAGTCCGAGGTTAGAGCCGTAATATGGCGAAAGTGCAATAACGAAAGTTTTGTTTCAAAAAAAAAAACACTGTAAAGGTAATTTTTTGTTGTTGTTGGGAAAGGAATGTGAAAGTAAAGAAGAAATTTGTGTTTTGTTCATATAAGATACGTACAGTAATCTGTAGTTTAATCATTTTATTAAAGGGTTAGTTCACCCAAAAATCGAAAAGTTCTTTGTATTTAGTCACCCGCGTGTTGTTCTAAACCCTTAAGACTTCCATTAACCATTGCATCACAAAATATTATATTTATGATGTAATCTGAGCGCTGGATAAGTCTTCCATTGACTTCCAAAGGGCTTAAACTTGCTCGATCAGAAATCGTATTAAGACATTGTTTGAAATTGTCTAAGTGACTCCAGTGGCTCAACCATCCATTTATCAAGCGACGAGAGTAGTTTTTTTGTGCCAAAAACAAACAAAAATAACGAATTTATTCCAATATCCATTTAATCGTGTTGTGCTTGAAAGTTGTTTACATAGTGTATCTGCGCGAGTTTGTGGGTTCTACGTCACCAGGCGTCACACACATGACCTGCGTTGGCCAATAGTGAACCTGTGTGGTGACGTTGAACCCAGAAGCGCTGCGCAGATAGACTGCGTGAACAACTTTGAAGCACAACACTAGTAAATGGATATTGGTATAAATTCGTTATTTTTGTTTGTTTTTGGCGCAGAAAAAGTATTCTTGATGGTTGAGCCACTGAAGTCACTTGGACTATTTTAAACAATGTCTATATGTTTTCTGATCGAGCAAGTTTAAGCCCCTTGGAAGTCAATGGAAGACTTATCCAGCGCTCAGATTACATCATAAATATAATATTTTGTTATGCAATTATAAATGGAAGCCATACGGGGTTAGAACAACACGCAGGTGAGTAAAAACTGAGATCATTTTGATTTTTGGGTGAACTCCTTTAATGCTTTTAGTTTAAGCTTGCCACTTGTGTTATTTTGTTTCCCAACAGTCTGTTTGGACTTTAATAATGTTTAAAAAAAATAAAGTGTTTTTTAAGAAAGAGATGCTTTTTTTTTGTACACATACCATTCCTCCTGTATCCTTTTAAACTATAGGTGTTTTCATTTACATGAATTACATTTACCGGTTATTTTTATCAAATGCATTACATCTAACTTTAAAATGATTATTGTATTAAACGCCTTCATCAGTGGTGGACAATTTAACATTTACATTTTAACAGTATAACTTCAGCATGAATGAGGCAGAAAATGCTACTGATAACACAGTAATAGTGTACTTGACTAAAAAAAAAACATTAACATTTAAATGTTTTATAAAAGTACTTTTGACATAGTTAAAATACATTTTTACAATAAATTAGTTTCCATAAATATAATATGATTGTATTTTCTTATATTTTAAAGAATTTAAAGGTGTATTAAAAAATGTTTTAAAGATGGGTTCTATTGCTCTAAGGGGGAAAAAAATTAAAGCTGAAATAATATTTTAAAATCATGTTTTAAGTTCATCTTAAGTTTGTATAAAAATAGCACAGTTGATATATTCTTATATTTTAAATAATGTATAAGTGTATTTAAAAATGTATTAAAGATTTAATCTAAAGATAAAATTAAAGCTGAAATAGTATGTTAAAAGCATATTTAAGTTCATCTTCAGTGTGTCTCAAAATAGCACAGTTGAGTACACTAAGATGATCTTAAGTTTATATTAAGAAGTACTAAAGAACATTTTTAGTATATTAAGTACAAAATAAGTGCGTGAAAATAGAGCACTTTAAATACATTATGGAAGTGTACTAAGTGCACTTAAATAAAATGTATTTTAGTGTACTTTTTTAATCTAGGAATACATTATAATTTGTATATAATTACATAGTATTATTATTATTATTTAAATAGTTTATTATTGTATTTAAAGATGGTTTCAATTATAGTAAAACTGGTAACGAAATACATTTGTTGAAAATATGAAATAGTATATTAAAAATACACTTTAGTTTATCTTCAGTGTGTCTCAAAAAAGCACAATTGAGTACACTAAGATGATCTTAAGTTTATATTAAGCAGTACTAAAGGTAAGCTTTTAGTATATTAAGTGCAAAATAAGTGTGTCGAAAATAGAGCACTTTAAGTACATTATGGAAGTGTATTATGGAAGTGTAATAAAATGTATTTTAGTGCACTTTTTTAAATCTAGGAATACATTCTAAGTATAATTTGTATATAATTTAATATTATTATTATTATAATTTAAATAGTTTATTATTTTATTTAAAGATTATTTCAATTATACTTAAAGTGGTAACAAAATACATTTTTAAAAAATATGAAATAGTATATTAAAAATACACTTAAATTCATCTTCAGCGTGTCTCAAAAAAGCACAAATGAGTATACTAAGATGATTTTAAGTTTATATTAAGCAGTACTAAAGATAAGCTTTTAGTATATTAAGTGCAAAATAAGTGTGTCGAAAATAGAGCACTTTAAGTACATTATGAAAGTGTATTATGGAAGTGTACTAAGTGCACTTAAATAAAATGTATTATAGTGCACTTTTTTTTCACCTGGGATAGGTTCTCCACTGCGGAACGACAGAAAACCATGTGAAAATTTAAGATAAATATGTGGAATTAATGTAAGAGTTTTAAAACCTTATTGTTAAACGTACTGTTTGTAACTCATGGCAAGATCAGCAAAATATTTCCTTCTCTTACGATAAATGTTGTCTTTGAATCCCTGAAATCATATAGGAAAAGATACATACTGTTTTCATTTCATTTTAAAGTATCTAAATATATTCTAGCAGACCCCAAAAATAAAATTATGACTTTTAAATAAGAAAAATAGGGGCACTTTAATAACTGCCATGAATATAAAATTATTATTGAGAGTATTGGCTATGAAGAATCACTATAAACTTGATCCTCCTGCAATCATGTGACTGAGTTTCGACACTGAAATGTGGTTGAAAGAATGTCAAGTTGTTGATATCAGTGTCAGAATATTTCAGCAGCTCATACTGAAGAGTATTTTACATGATCAGTATGACATACAGTATTATCAGTGAATCTCAGCAGTCTAATTCTCTAACATAAAGTAAGACGATACTGACCGGATGATCCGCATCCAAATCTGAACCATACATCAGAACACGACAGGCACTCTTGTCCAGATCTGAGATCTTCTTGGGGAACCAAGGCACCTCAGCAAGATCTGAAAAATGTATTTTCACAGATTTATATACACATTTCTGTGCCTTACTCATCTCTCTAATGAAGGAACAAAACACAGTACCGTTTGCAGGAGTCGAGAACCTATCAGGTGAGTCCATGGTTATAATGCTTGTTTGTTTGCGCAGCAGCTGAACAACCTCTTTTAGAGTTTCTCGATCACTGTCACAATCCACCAGTACTTCCAACTCTGAGTTACGCCGCCGGGACTTACGGGACTCAATATGCAAAAGCTTTACCTGGTTGTCCTGTTTATAATGAATACAAACATGTAATTAAGCCTACTGTAAATGTAAGTTTGATATAAATCCTATATTTACTGTTTGAATAATATTTAGATAAATACATGTATACATTAATACAGTCATTTGTATAATACATATATTTGAAGATGTACCAGATTTATAATAGTGATGTCTTTTACACTACAGTGGCATGGAGCGAGAAGGAACTTAGATACAGTATCTATACATTTACTTCATTCATGGACATAGTGCGTACTTTCCATCGTAGGATTTCAAAGTTATTGTTTAATTGCTTTAGCATGGAATTACTAAACAACAAATTATCCAATCATTTGTGCCTTTTTTGTGTCACTTATATATAACATGATTCTACTGAAGCTGGAAATACTGAAAATAATCAAATACAATTTAGAAACAAAGAAAGAAAGATGACACATTGAGATTAATTCATTGAATGAAAATAATAGGTATGACAATAATACAACATTTAAAGAAGGGGAAAAAAATGCACCTGAAATAGTTTTAATGCCTTCACAAGCCCCCCGACTTCATTCTTCAGAGAGAAGACAATTGCAGCATGTTCTCTCTTGGAGGAACATATCTTGTCTTTGTTCTCCTCTGTCTTATGAAAATTAGTTTTGTTCAGCTTAATGAGAGAGAGAGAGAGAGAGAGAGAGCTATTATAATCAGTGTCACTAGGTTCTACTCAAGCAACTTTAAAGTCATGTAAAAGCAAATCAACAGATGAGTGTTTTGCAAAATAGAATGCATAACAGATCAGAAGTCCATACACATTTAAAGATGAATTTGTGTGGAAAGTTTTATGATATAACTATTTAAATGTGCATTAACGATAAGTGCATAGCCTTGGTGTAGTAGGCCTATTGTTGTTAATAATTATGTTATTAAAGTTTTTGGAATTAATTAACTTTAAATTATATATCAGCTATTTTATTCCTAAACATCAGCAATTCATGATTGCCCTAAATTCTCTAAACTATCGGCAGCTCACTTTTCTCTCCATCTTCAAAAATATTTGTAGAAAAATTGTTAGGATTTGCATATGTAAAACTGTTAGCATTCTGAATATATGTCACAAGTTTTTCTTACCTCATTGTTGAGTTGCTTGTCTTCGTACCTCTTATTGATGGAGTCAAAAGAGCGTCCTCGACGCTGGCCGTCAAGCTTGTTGGAGAGCATGGATGGTGCTCCTGTTTTATAGTAGAATATGGAGAGGAGTGGGGCTCAGGAAGACGCTCTCTGTCAGTCTGATAATGATGATGCTTTCTCTCTGGATTTATAAAGAGATCAAGCAGAGCAGAGGAGGGGAGGAGCTCTGGAAAGTCCGACTGGCCAGGCCAGAAGATTTTCACAGTTAGCAAGGTTCATCAATCGAAAACTATTGGACCGTTAGATCCTTTTAATAAAAAAAAAAAAAAATGTATTTATATTTTATAAGACTTTTTTTATTGATAGAACGGAAAATAGATAACAGGATTGTCACCTCTTCTATTTTTTTTGTTATTTTTTTACTCTAGTGATTATTTTTGACAGTTAACGTTACGTACTTTAAAATGTACTGCCTTAATGTATGGCAGATTGTGTGCGCATGTTTCTGTGACAAATCAGGACAAAACTTTGTATAATGAGATGAGTATGACACAGGTATTACAAGGAGAGGGTGACTTATGAGGACATAACCCATGTCCCCATATTTCAAAACGCTTATAAACCATACAGAAAGAGGTTTTTTTCAGAATGAGGGTTAGGGTTAGGTGTACGTTTGGTATAGGGCCATAGAATATACAGTTTGTACAGTATAAAAACCATTATGCCTATGGGATGTCCCCACTTTTCACACACAAAAAAAAAAAAATGTGTGTGTGTGTGCGTGCGTGTGTTCAACTGTTTTCCCAAGATCTACAGCAAAAAATGATGGATGTATTTATTAATCACATAACTGATATCATTTAAGGACATTTTAAACAAAATATTAGGAAAACATAACATACAAAACAAACGCTGGAAAATCCTACTTTTGACTTAAAACCTTAAAGTTACCCCACTGACAACAAGTGCCATCTCTCATGTACAGCTTATTATGCTTATATTGATAATTATCTATATCATATTGGTTATTCCTATCACCCTGAGTCAGATCATAATAAACACTTTTGTACTTACGCCATTCATAATGTTCATTAATTTCTAAAAGAAATGTTTAGTATCACAAAATGTCAATAAAATATGGCACATTTATTATCAGTCTATCAGTAGTTGATCAAGATCAGGGGAAAGAGAAGAAAAAAAATACTATTACACAATGGTACTGTGCTGATATACTTCAGCACTCTTGGCTGACGATCCATTAAAAGATGCATAAAAATCGAGTCATTGACCTTGACTTTTAAACACCCAATCTTTCATTTGGTTCATAGTTGACATTTGTTTATTTATTTACTCTTTCCAAGGTTGGTCTGGGATCAGTGAGCTTTATTTCCACACCTCTGTGGAAAGATCAGTGATGAAGTGATGTGGATAACGGTCTAATAAGACACAGCAGCAGGTCTAGATTAACTGGTGACGACTGATTTTGGAATGTGCCTGTCACTGGTTTCTGTTATCTACAAACCATTGCCCCCAGTCCACACTATAGTTCCAGTACGGGGGTGATTTGGTCCAAAGGGAGAAATATGGGAAATAATAAAAGCACGTCAATGAGCATTGGTCAGATTAATGATGATGTGTTATGTAGTTATGAGCAATGGCTGTTTACAAGCTCACACCAGCATTAATTAGCTCAAAATGCAATATAATTAGGTACTGCTGTACGTCCATTTCCAAACAACATGACTAATCTTTTATTCAGACGTTCTCATGCTACTTCTGTGCGTTATTGGTCCATTGTCTGTGCCTCCCACTGCTTGGTCATTGATCTGAAAGACCTCCATACCCCTCCTCAGGGGAACAGGCAGATAGTCTTTTGTAAGGCAGCCCATAAGTACACATCTCATTATGAAGTAAGATATTCACCATCTATTGAAACACAGCACGTTTCCACCAGTTTCAACAGCATTTTTGCACTTTTTTTGTTTTCACTAAAATATTTTTGCATTATTTAGTGCAAAGGTAATACAATGATGCAAACTTATCACAGGTGGAAAAGTGACAAAAGGTGACCCCCCTCCCAAAAAAACAAACAAACACAATAATACTAAAAACCTTTATTATTATTATTTTTAAACAACTTTAAATGTTTAAATGTTCACTTTCATTCATGAAAGAGACGGGTAAAAAAATTTTCTCCTGGTGGAAAGCAAAGACTTAAGATGAATGACATGAAATTACCATTATATCTAGAAGATGGCAGCATTAGCTCAGTTGCCATTTCAACTCCCTAGTTTTTTTTCACATCTTGCTTTTGGATTTATTATAAAATTACTATGAAGTATCGGAAGTGCAGGAAGTCAAAGTCATTTTAATGTCATTTAAAAATATATAAATAAGCCCAGACACCAATCGCCTAGATGGCTTAATTACTTAAATTATTCAATAATGCATTTAGTATGTTGGATTTATTTATTTATTTACTACATTTTTCAAACATTGCATAGAAAGGTCACATCAACAAGCTTGAGTTGGTACTTCTGGCACTGTAAAACGACAAAACCACAAAGAATCACGGTATGAGCAATATTTAATCTAAGGATGCATATATCCTAATATGGTTAGGATTTACATGTATTTACTTTTGAGATTTACGTTTATTTCCTTTTGTCTATGTATAAGGGTGTTTGTGCAGAACAGGTGACGTACAGCATGATTGAGGCAAGGCGAATCATGTTCAGACTAATCCAATGCAGCACTGGAGTCTGGTCTATTAGCATAAGCTTCACTGTAGACACACAGCTTCTGCAGAGACTTCATTCTGAGACAATTCAATCTGCACTCTGTCTCAGGAACAGGACAATCCCCTCAATCTAGGTTGCAAGAAAAATGCAATGATAGAGTAAGCTATGGCACCTATTGTGAGTTCATTGGTCTGTCAAAAAACCTGACGTTTCTTCAAGGTAATATTGCTTCCTGTGCTCCCAGGTGAGACAAGGTATGTGATGCAGAACAATGTCAGGAAAGATTAAGTCTGGTCATGATTCAATTAAATAAAATTTAAGTTTATTTATAGGGCGCTTTTTACAATACAAATAGTTACAAAGTAACTTTACAGAAAATTATGTTTCTACAATATTTAGTAGTATCTTATAAGTGGTGACTGTCAGTTTGTGCAAGGATTTTTCAGAAAAATTAATACAAGACGTAGTCAGCCAGACGATGAACATTATTAACAGCAATTATTATATGATCCAATACACTTGTCGCAATATTTGTTAGTTCTGTTTGTTTATTCAGGGTTAGCATCATCTGATTCATCATGCTTCATCATGATTACCAAGCTTTAGTTGAAAGATGAAAATAGTAAAAAATATTTGACCAGCTTAGTAAGAAAATCCATTACATAAGGTGGCCCAAATAAGAATTGCTCCAGTGCTGGGAAAAAGAACTAGGTAACTCTCATTAGTGGTTTAACTGAGCAGCAATGAAGTTGAGTCAAGTTTTGGCATGGTCTACAAACTTTATGAGACTGTAGATTTTGATGTTGACCTTTTATATCTGCTACTTAAAGGTAAAATGTTAATTGACATACCAAAGAAAGGAAGAAATGAATGTGTATAGCTCTGAAGCTCAGAGAGCTGATCAAATAAATGCAACCTCGGTGAGCAAAGACTACTAGTACTATATTATATTACTAGCGCCAATCCATCCAAAGCCAAGTAAATGATCTTGAATGATCCGTTTGTCTTTTGTTTGCTCATTCAAAACGTCATCTGACATTGTAACAATATTGACAGCACACTTTTCACAATCATACTGTAGTGTCTTATTGACTCATTACCACTGTTAGCTTGGTACTGACATTTCAACGCTGAAGCTGTATCACACAGGAAATTAACTGCAAGACACATAAAAAGGTTTACAGACCTTTCAGTTTTTTAAATTATACAGTACCTCTCAACAACTCGGAGGTCATTTCTAGTAATTCATTGAGAGAACGAGATGTATCATTTATTATCAGCATTGTGCGTAAGAACAGTATGTGGTGGTCTAATAAAACTGAATTTGCCAGGCATAGAATTGAAAATGAACGTCTAATATAGACAGACGGTGAAGTCTGTGGAATAAATAAATGTTGACATTTCCAAATTAAATTCTTTATACTATATGATTACTTTGAAATGAGTTGCATTTTAGCATGTTTTTTACAGTGACAGCCTTTTTAGAGGGAATTTCATAATAGCCGTTACAAGAGAGACTTGATATTTTCATAGGGCAGGTATAGATAACAGTAAACACTTGGTTGATGGAAAAACTGTACAGATTCAGATTTTCACATCTGTTTAATAGGTAGTATCTTTTTGAGGCTAGAATTTCATCAGTAGCCTAACTGAGTTTGACATTTTAGAATTCTACACTATACTATTTACAGTTAGAAAGTCACACAATATACAATAAGTTTGAATATACTGTACGAATTTAAGATAAAGTTACATTTGTATTATGTATGAAATTAGTTTAATAGTCTGTGAAAGTGGCAGATGCACCTAATGCACTGTTAAGTATACCAGCATTGGTATACAGATTGGATTTAATTCATTACATGAATTACCCTACTGCGACTCATCTCCCCAACCTTCATCTGAGAAAATATCAGCCCGTCTTTGTTTGAAATTGTTTCTGAAATCCTCATCAAAGTGCTCTAGGTCATCTTCTTTGAAAATACCCTAGGAAATAAGAAAAATACAAATAAATAAAAAATAGTAATAATAAAATAGTAAATAGTAATAAAAATAGTAAATCTAAGTAATGAAAATTATGTGAGATAGCTTACAGATGAGTGTCTGTGTACTAGAGTGTGGTGTTCTCACCTTCGGTAGGTATCCCAACAGTTTCGTTGCATGTTGTTTTAGCAGCCTGTGTCTCTCCTCTTCAATGATCTTTCGTCGTTGAACCTCTCTCTCTCCTTTTCCATAGCTCGCTCCTCTTCCTCCCTCTCCTGTTGAATATTTCGATTAATTCATTCAATGTTGTCTGTACTATCAGTGGTAATTGGTATAGTCTAAATCAGAAGGAAATAATGTCAAAGTTGCATTTGCTTGATTTGTGGCTTTGAGTCTTACTTGTTCAGCCAGATACTGCTGTCTCCTTTCTTCCAGCAGCTTCTCCACAGCCCGTTTGTGTTCCAGCTGTTTCATACGACACTTTTGGGCATTCATCTGCTCAATGCGGTCATCCTCTGCAAACTTGGCCATCATCATCTGTCTGAAGGCCTCCTCTACCTCTCTCTCAGCTTGTATGCGCAACTGCTTGAAGGCCATCATCTCCTGACGCGTCTGCTGCAGCTCTAGCTGCTGCCGGATCCTCTTCTCCATCTCTTCCTGAGAGTGACATGATGTAAAGAGAAGGTAAATGTACACAGTTTTACATGGTGTTAGTGAATCTCAAAAAAAAAAAAAAAAAAGCATCAATAAATGATGCAAATTCTTCTAATAATTATTATGATAAAGCACTGATTTTTTTTTTATATAATTTAAAATAAAACTTTTAATACAGTAAAAATATATGACAAAAATAACTATCATCATTAAGTCAAAGTGATAAAAGTCCTAATGGTCCTGAAATATGCTTAATTTTCTTGGTTACCATATTTTCCGGATTATAAGTCGCACTTTTTTTCATACTTTGGCTGGTCCTGTGACTTATAGTCAGGTGCGACTTATTTATCAAAATTAATTTTACATGAACCGAGAGAAATTAACTAAGAGAAAACATTTCCGACTACAGCCGCGAGAGGGCGCTCTATGTAGTCAACCACTGAGCAGCATAGAGCGCCCTCTCGTGGCTGTAGACGGTAATGTTTTCTCCTGGTTCTTGGGTCTAAATAAATGCAACTTATAGTCCGGTGCGACTTATATATGTTTTTTTTCCTAGTCATGACGTATTTTTGGACTGATGCGACTTATACTCAGTTGCAACTTATAGTCCGAAAAATACAAGTAACTGAAATCTGACTGGGACATTTTCTAAATAGGCATCATAAAGATTAGTGTTGCCAAGGTTATGATTTTCCTGGAAAACTGGTCTATTTAAAAAATGTCACAGGAAAAAATTGTTGTGCTGCTGTGTGTTTTTGGGCCACTTTTTTTTTTTTTTTTTTACATGTACCTTAGCCACTGTGCCAGCCAATATCCATCAAGTCAACACGCTTCAGGTAAGTATAATGCACTTATTTCCATTTGTTGTTTCCTTTATCACAAAGCAACCTACCGCCATGCGGTTGAACAATTGTTTGCATTAACTGACAGGCATCTTAGGCTGACTACTACATCCCTTTAAGCAGGGCCCTACAGGTATTATTTAGGTGCAGTGACCGGTATGCAACACTAGAGGTAGGTATACAACTCAAGGACAAAAATTTATGGTAATCACAATCTCAATAAATTACACATTTTTATTTCTACTTTATTACTACATTTTTATTCTACTCAATTCAAAAACAATTAAGGCAAAATTTAAATGGCTTCAACAGCCACCAAAAGGTACATTTGCAGATAAATTTAAAATGAAAATGTGTATCAATCCTTGGTGTGTTTCATGTTACATCACAAACTAGAGGTTACACAAGTTTCACATCAGGAATTTGAAAGCAGGTCAATTAAGTTTGCCGTTATAAATTAATTGCACATTTATGCTTTTGTGTTTTCCTGATCTGGCAACCCTACATAAGATTAACCTGTGTTTTCTTTATAAAAGTGTACAAGGTGTATACAGTAAAGTGAGATGTAGTAAGAGACATTGTAAGAGAGTTCTCACAATTTCCTGTCGTCTTGCAGCCTCAGCTTGCTCTTCCAAATGAAGTTCCTCACGGACACGCTCCATCTTCTCACGCTCTCTTTTTTCCATTTGTTCTTTTCTATTTGCTCAGAGAGCTAAACAAGAAGGAAAGAAAGAACGCATTAATACTTGTATCTTGATTACTCGCCTCTACTCTAACGGCGCAGAGGGTGTGTGTCATGTACCATTTTGTGGAGGGTTTCTTTGGCCTGTTCTCGATCTCTAACTTTGGCCATTCTCTCCTCCTCCTTCCTTTGCTGGTAGTGGGCAAACTCAACGATGCGCCTGTTCTCTGCCTCCACCTTTTCTCGCTCTATACGTCTCCACTCCACTTGCTGCTTTTTAAAATCTTCAATATATTTCTGAGTGGCCACCAGTTTCTCAAATCGTAACTGAAGCTCCCTGTAAACGAAGTCTGAACAAGAAGATGATGAGAATTCTGAAAGAAATGACTGAGTTGGTTAACTTTAATTTGGAGTTGCAATCTCTTGCAAATGATATCAAAGATTTGAGATTGCAAACTTCTGTTACGAAACCAGAAAAGCCTTAAAAGGTAACAGTGAGGTATACATTCTGTTAGATAAAAACCTTAAAAGGCAGTAATAAGAAATGCATGATGTCACATACTGTATGCCTCTCTTTTGCTACAAATTATGATTGTGCAAGGATGTGCATTTTGCAGCTACGTTGCAGTGTGGACTTTCTTTCTGAATGCTGTATTTGAACGTTTTATCTTATCATAAGAGAAATGATGGTATGCAGTCAGACTTCCTGTATCCATAGCAACCTGTCTATTAGTGTGTGCATGCGTCTGGTAAACAAAGATGCAAATAGAGGTTTTATGTATATTTCTTTAGCCAGTGTATATATACATATATACACACAAGGTATATATACACGCACAAAGTGACGTTAGCGTTAGGATGGCCAGATGAGATTATTCAAAGATCAACAGTCTGTCATTAGTCTTTAGTGTGCCACAAAAAACAACAACATTAAAATCATGAACTCAAATGTCAAATGTAAAAAGAAAAAAAAAGAAAAAAACAATGACTGTTGTAACAGTGCGTAAATCAGACCTTTCTGTAATGCTAACGCTAATGAGTTTAAAGTTTTGTTAGCACTTTATGAATACCACTGTGACAAGTATGTATTTTTGTAATAGATCTAATTTTGTCATTTTTGTTACATTTATTTAAACGTTTTATCAAAGAGGGACACACAATTTTATTTTTTATTTATATTTTAATTTATTTTGAAGGTGTATTGTGTCACTGTAAGTTATTAGAAAACTGATAGGCTACATTTTCACTGTTTACAATGGCAGTGCCTGCCATCTCGTTTACAAGCATGTTTTGAGGCTTGTTTCCTGTTACACTTATGCACAAAGGGGAAATTTAGATTAAACTGCATAAGTGAAAATCAGAACAAAATAAAGAGTACATTTGTTTTGAGCAATTTCTTTGTCGGTTGTAGTTTGTTTTTAAGTAGAAAAAAAAAATCGATTAAAATCGAAAATCGGGTTTGGTGTGAAAAAATTGGATATTTTTTTTTTAAGCCATATCGCCCAGCCCTAATTTGAAGTGTTCAATTATTAATAATAGTAACATTAATTAATGACTTTCAAAATGCACATGAGATCCTTTTTACTTTACCACCAGCAGAAGATGATCAAGATTCTTGTAAAGGAAATAGACGTTACTATTCCTTGCAGGCCTACATTTGTATGCTTTTGAGAACAAAATGTACCAACACTAGAGTGTGCTGCAATAACGGATGAATATGGACAAGACGGCTAGACGCCTGTCTGAATATAAAATAATGATAAGAACCCATCACTTGAGTAACACCTGAAGCAATCAAAAAACTATCTGTTTTGCAAGTAAAAGAGGGGAGGTTTTCCTAATTGCACACATGCATGAAGAACCAGTTATATTAAAGAACAATTACAGTGTCTTTTAATTCTGATAGATTTATTATTTTTTTTTACTTAACAATCTAACATAAAAAGACAATACATTTTAAAATACTATTCATCCTGTATCTAATTGTATAAATGACTTATATTAATGCTAAACTTTGGCTAGGCTAGGCATATGGCATATTAATCGTTCCAGGAGCCTCAAATAATAACATGTTTTTAGTATTTTGTGCTATTCTATAATGATGTTCTAGCTGAGGTCATTTAAAGCCCAAACATGAACAAAAGCTATAGCCTCAGGCCCTCAGCCCCAAAGTCCTGCCACTGTTACTGTATGTTCATTAACATAAATGCTTTCTTTTAAGCATTTATGTTAATGAACATAAAGGCTGATGAACATAGGCTTAGCTGGTAATTTACTGACTATATGGTCCTGTTTGTACAAATTGTTTTGAGAAATGCAAAGACTGGTTTGCACATGCCAAGGATCATTCAAGAAATTTAGGCTACCAAATCAAAACAAAAGGGGGTTTCTTTCTTTCTTTCTTTCTTTCCTTCCCAATTAAAAGAAAGTTTTCAGAATATTTAATAAAAAATAGAGAAAAGGACATGTTTATTAATATTGCATATGTAGTATTAAGAAAAAAAAAGAGAAGGAAGTAGGTTTAAAAGGGCACGCACATTCTGCCTCACGCAGAAGCTCCTGGATGGCATCTGGGTGGTGCTCACTCTATCAGAGGAGAAAAGCACATGCCAAAAATGTAAGAATTTTTTAATCATACAAATTATTATAGTATGTTCTTTCTGATGTAAACCATGGCTATAGTTTTGATGACAATGATTAAAAATACACAAGGCTGCACTTTATGGCATATATCAATTTTAATAGTACAATAGGGTGACAAAACATGGCATTTTCCCAGGACATGTTTTGGCCAGGATTTCTATATTGCCCAAAATATTCAGGTTTTGGCATTGGTTTCCTGTTTTCATATTTAATAAGGTAATGATTGTTTGATCAATGACATGCAGACATTGTACTTAATCGACCGATACTGGTGCGTGAAAAGGTGGGATCTACAGAGAATGGTCAAAGTGATGCAAATGCGTGTAAATATTAGTGTTGGACTTGAGCAGACCGATCTGTGTCTGAAATCAAAGTACCATGAGAGCAATTCAAAAGCACAAGAAGCCGTCTGCTCTCTAGAGCTCTCGCCATACTTTGTCATACAAAAATTGGTCTGCGCATCGCAAACAAAGCTAAAACCTGGATATTTTAGGCCATATAGAAATTCTGTCCAGGATATTTCCTGGGAAAACGGCACGTTTGGTCACCCTATAGTATAAGCAAAGTTTCAGATTACTCTGTGTGGCATATTGATTGCAAGATATTATACAGGATTCACATTCATGCTTTTACTGAAATATTCAGATTTTTTCCCCCACAGTACTTCAAAAAATGTATGTAAAATTATGAATATGTTTGTAAATACAGAAGAACTTTGCTTGTTGAATATGGTATATATACTGTATATATATATAAAAAAAAAACTGAACTAACAAAAAATCTGGATCTCCATGTCTGCCATGCAAATCAACTGTACCTGCTCATCTCAAGACTGGATCTCCTCTCTCCACTTTGCCTAATTTCAGATTCAGTTATTAGATCTGTCAGCATTAATATTTTTATACTAAGATGTTTTGAGGGGGATCAAACTGTTACAATATGTGTCCCAACCAGAAGTTTTGTCCTAATCACCTGCGACAGGGACACGTGACAAGCGACAAAGAATTCTGTTTTAGAAAAAATTTTTAGTTTCTGTGATGTCGCGGCAGGAACAACATACAAAATATGATAGTGATAATATCAAGTAATGATTATGAGCTTTATTCAATGTTAAAACTGTCAAATGTGAGTTTGAACATTATTTTGCATGATCATTATAGCCATAGTGAAAGTAACAATAGCACTACAGCACAAGGTGGTCGCCAACCCAGCACCACAGCACAAGATGGGCGCCAGCTCAGTGTCACGACGCAAGATGGACGTCAGCCCAGTACAGCAGCATAGGATGGCCACTAGCCCAGCGCCACAGCACAAGATGGCCGCTAACCCAGCGCCAATGCCCAAGTTGGTCACCGGTCCAGAGCCACGGCCCAAGATGGCCGCCCGTCCAGAGTCATGACCCAAGATGGCCGCCAGCCCCGCGCCACAGCACAAGGTGGTCACCAACCCAGCACCACAGCACAAGATGGCCACCCGTACAGAGTCATGGCCCAAGATGGCCGCTTGCCCAGCGCCTCTGCACAGGATGACAGCCACAGCTGACCTTCCAGAGTCGAGTCAGGTTACGGTTTAAACCTCCAGAGTCGAGTCAGGTTCCAGTTGACCCTCCAGAGTCGAGTCAGGTTCCACGTGACCCTCCAGAGTCGAGTCAGGTTCCAGTTGACCCTCCAGAGTCAAGTCAGATTCCAGTTGACCTTCCAGAGTCAAGGCAGGTGCCCGTTGACTCTCCAGAGTTGAGTCAGGTTCTGGTTGACCCTCCAGAGTCGAGTCAGGTGCTCATGGACCCTCCAGAGTCAGAGTTAGTCACCATTGACCCTCCAGAGTCAGGGCTAGTCACCCTTGACCTTCCAGAGTCAGGGCTAGTCACCGTGGATCTTCCAGAATCAAGTCAAGTCACAGATGACCCTCCAGAGTCAGGGCTAGTCACCATTGACCTTCCAGAGTCAGGGCTAGTCACCATTGACCTTCCAGAGTCAGGGCTAGTCACCGCTGACCTTCCAGAGTCAGGGCTAGTCACCGGTGACCTTCCAGAGTCAGGGCTAGTCAATGTTGACCCTCCAGAGTCAGGACTAGTCACTGTTGACCTTCCTGAGTCAAGTCAAGTCAATGGTGATTTTCAAGGACAGAATCAAGTCACTGGTGATTTTCAAGGACAGAGTCAAGTCACTGGTGATCTTCAGGGACAGAGTCAAGTCACCGGTCATCTTCAAGAACAAAGGCAAGTCACCAATAATCTTCATGAACAAATGCAAGTCACCAATGATCTTCATGAACAAATGCAAGTCACCAATGATCTCAATGAACAAATGCAAGTCACCAATGATCTTAATGAGCAGAGTCAAGTCAGCATTGATCTTCTGGAATCCAGTCTAAACATCATGGGATTACCAGAGCCTTTCCATGTCTCTGCTGAACTACTGGAGCCTCTCCTCATCTCAGCTGGATTACCTAGAGTCTCTTCACGCCTCTGTGGAACTTCCAGAGCCTTGTCACGTCTCGGCTGATCTACTGGAATCTTTCCTTGCCTCTGCGGAACTTCCAGAGCGCCCGACGGATCCTGTCATGGCCACGGAGGCTACCCTTAACTTGTTCACGGTCTTTGGTTCAGACTTGACCAATCAGACTGGCTCTCCTGCCAGTCCGATCCCACTGTGGTGGTCTTCGGCGCCGCCCTGGTGGGATTTGGTTTCAACCACACGGTTGTCGTGGTCTTCTGCTCCGCCCTGGGGGGCTTCCTTCCTGACCACACAGTTGTGGTGGTCTTCTGCTCTGCCCTGGGGTCCTGCCCGGTCAGTGTCATCCTGGGTTCCTGAATGCCCCGATCCACCCTGATCTCCTGTTTTGTTGTTGTTGTTTTTTGTTTTTTTGTGTTCACTTCTGGTCCCTGTTCCCCTCTGTTAGCCTGGCCCTCTGTCTCTCCCCTTGAACCTCCTCCGGTCCACCTCCCTCCTTGTCTCCCTGTATTGTGTTTGCACTTCTGGTCTCTGGTTTCCCCATTTTTTCTGGCCCTCCGTCCCTCCCCCTGAGCCTCCACCTGTTCGCCTCCCTCCTGGTCTCTGGTTTTGTAGTCTTGTCTTGGAGCATCTGGGAGCCGCTCCGTAGAGGGGGGGTATTGTCACAGTGTCTGGTTTGTGTTCCCTGGGTATCCACTAGATGTCCTCCTTCCCCACGGTGTCTGTCACTTCATGAACCACATTCCTCACATCCTCTGTCTAAATCATTGCACTCAGCTGTCACTGGTTATTAATCATTGCATTCAGTCAATTCCCCATTAGCGTTTGTCTCTCCCTGTGTATTTATACCCGATCTGTCTTAGTATGTGTCACGGAGTCCTTGTTTATTCACATCTGTCTCTTGTCGTGCTCTAGCCTTGTGTCCTTGTTTGTTTATGTTAGATTTGTTTGGTATCGACCCCTGCCTGGACTGTTCATTCTTTGTATTGCCCTTAATAAAAGACGTACTCGCATTTGGAGCTCTCACTGTGTCTCCTTGTATCCCGGTCATGACAGTAGCCCCACCCCTTACCTGAGAGCATATAAGGCCTGCTCGTGCTGCTATTCTCCAGTTAACATTCGCTTCTCGTGACTTTTGGTTTATTCTCACAGCTCGTTGTTATTTTTGGGATGTTTCACTTTGTCTTCAGGAGGACATATTGTTCAGATCAACCTCTGCTGGACATGATCGTTTCACACTCTAATACAGCTGTGTCTATCTGAAAGCCTCCCACGCTGCACTTCATTTCCAAACGAGCCTATTGATTTCGTGGACGAGGACAACACAGGATGTCTTGAAGGCTCTGATGATGAGGCTATCCTGCCTTCTGTACGCCTCAGTCTAATGCGCTACCCCAATCCGTCCATATTGAATATTGTGAGAGAGCGGCGTTCGCCTAAATATCGAATGGCCAGAATTAAAAGTGTCTCCAATCAGGAGAGGGACATAAATGATGGGAAACTTTTTGCTCCCAAGTGGGTGACTCATACTATAATGCAGGGCTACAGACTGCAGTTTGCAAAAAGACCCCCTCATTTCAATGGTGTTCTGAAAAGAGGAAATCCCTTCCCCTTTAAACAAGGGAGCAAAACCCGCTAATATGATAAATCAGGGATTTTATTCTCATTATTTCCTGGTTCAATAGAAGGACGGCTTTCTCCACCCCATTTTGGACCTCCGAGTGTTAAACATTTGAGGAAATACAAGTTCAGAATGTAAACACAACACTCTGGCTGGCACCATAAAATGGAATGACTGGTTCACATGACTGGTTCGATCTGAAAGATGCTTTTTTTCCCCACATAACACAAGCATTTATCCGTCACACAGGAAGTTTCTTTGTTTCTTTATTTCTTCGTTTTCAAGGCACATGTTATGAATTCACAGTTCTCCCATTTGGGCTTGCAGTCAGCCCAAGGATGTTCTGTCTTTGTGCAGAGGTGGATTTAGCTCCCCTGAGATTGTCAGTTCTAAGGATTCTGACATGAATAAATGATTGATTCATTTTAAAGCCCAATCGAAGGAGAAAGTGATGCAGGAGACCTGCAGTGTGCTCACACACATCACATCTCTCTGGTTGGATGTTGCAGAAAGTCGTGATGACAGATGCATCCTTGACAGGCTGGGGTGCCACCCAGGAGGGTAGAACGGTGAATGGTTTGTGGCCGAGCAGACTACGTTCAGCACTCATAAATTATTTAGAGCTCTTGACAATATAGAAAGCTTTGAATTATTTTCTGCCTCACCTGCAAGGACATCATGTGCTCATGTGCTGCGACAATACCACAGTGGTGGCATGTATCAATTGCCAGGGCAGTCAATGCTCATCAAACTTCATGCTCTAGCTCGCAAGCAGTTAGTGTTTTTCCTGTTGTTACATACTACTCATGTTCCAGTCTTTCTGAACAGAGGTGCCTGGCCAGTGAGACGACAAATTTAAAAGCACTAGGGCTTCCCCCGTGTGTGCTTGCTACTAGTGAGAATACCAGGGCCATCTCTACACTGTCCTTATATTGTTGTAAGTGGCAAGTGTTTTAAGGCTGGTGTTATGGACATAATATCAGTGCTCAGTTTGTGATATTTTGTGTTTCTTACAAAACCTTATGGATAAAGGCAAGTCTTTTTCCACTATCAATGTCTACCTGGCTGACATTTCTGCCTGTCATGTGGGTTTGGAGGGCTCAGCGGTTAGACAGCATCATTTAATTTGCAGATTTATAAGGGGTGCTCATTGTTCTTTGCAAGTGATCAGGAGGACTGTTCCCGAATGGGATCTCTCCATGGTGCTGGAGGCTTTGTCTCAATATCCTTTTGAGCCCATGGGAAGAATTTCCCTGAAGCTGCTGTCCTTCAAGATGGCTTTGCTCTTGGCCTTGGCATCAGCTAAACATGTCAGTGAGCTTCATGCACTCTCAGTTTATACCTGTGTTCTGTGTGTGCATCAGGGTTGCCAGGTATATGATTTTGGGATGTGTTAGGCTACACAAAGTAAGTGTAATAATTTGTTGATTGAAATGGATTTATCAGAAGACTTTGAAAAATCCCATTATGTATATAACATCTGTTTTACATCTGTTATGTTCCTTTATGTTACACATTGTAGCAAATCAAGAAAAAGGGATATTTTGTAATTTCTGTGGTTCCTGCAGCAACCCTGAGTCTGCAAAATTTCTGGACAGGATTACATCTGCTGCACGAAGTATCATGTTTATAATGGTACAATATATTTTATTTATTTTTGGAAGTCGTGGCCTAATGGTTAGAGGGTTGGACTCCCAATCGAAGGGTTGTGGGTTCTAGTCTCAGGCCGGACGGAATTGTGGGTGGGGGGAATGCATGAACAGCTCTCTCTCCACCTTCAATACCTCGACTTAGGTGCCCTTGAGCAAGGCATCAAACCCCCAACTGCTCCCCGGGCGCCACAGCATAAATGGCTGCCCACTGCTCCGGGTGTGTGCTCACAGTGTGTGTGTGTGTTCACTGATCTGTGTGTGTGCATTTCGGATGGGTTAAATGCAGAGCACAAATTCTGAGTATGGGTCACCATACTTGGCTGAATGATACTTCACTTTCACTTTTCTTTCACTTTCTATCGTAAGAAACAGCTGCATTTATTTGACTCAGGAATGCTTCTGTTCAATCAGATGGCCTGTACTATCTGTTCTCATCAAGAGGGGTCCTTTACTAGATGTTCTGTGATATGACCACTGTGGGCGGCGGCTGGACCCTTGTGGGCAGTGTTCATGAAAACAACATGTATGGAAAGTGCACTGTTGGTGATCGCTGGTCTAGCCAGCAGGGCAGCGACCCAAACCGACCTGATGGTGATGGGACATGGGCAAACACAGTCACATTTGGAACTGCAGAGGCCGCTACAAGTGATGATTATAAGGTACTTTTTATTATGCTAAAGGATTTACAGCCATGGTTCAACATAAAGGACATTAAGACACTGAACCAACAATCAAATGATGTTTATCTGGAATCTAAAACAGAATCTGACACAGTCAGGCAAATAATATTTAATAATATTAAAAACTATTATCGATTTAATCATGCTGACACTGTTGGGAAAACAAAACTTCAACCTGTTTTAGGAAAAGCACAACTGAAGTTGTTTTATAAATGCAATGATACAGTGATTTTGTAGTTTATGAAGTACTTAACAAATAAATGTGACTTAACTTGACAGAATCCTGGATACTTTGACATTGATGCACAGGATGTGTCTGTGTGGCATGTTCCTAATAATAGTGAGATGCAACACTGGACCACTGCCTCCATCCTGCGATACCACACTGAAAATCACTTCTTAACCTTACATGGAGGAAACCTTTTCAATTTAGGTCAGAAAAACTTCGACACTAGTTTTGTGTTTGAAACATTCACAGAAATATAAGCAAATCTACAAATAAAAATAACACTGAACATTTATCTAAATTTTTCCAGAAATTCCCTGTGAAGTTTGGAATTGGGACTTGCCACACTGATAATGGACCTGCTATTCCAATAGTGTATGATACTGGAAATGCGTTATCAACCCAATATCTCTATGGTCCAAATTCAAGAATTATGGCAATAGTTCTTAAGCCAGTATTTTGTCAAATATTTTTAAAGGAAGTAACTAAATTTATTGACATTCATAAAATCTATGTATTATTCAGTTATATTATCATGCAAAGGACTGTTGAGTTCTGAACACTTTAATGAAAGCCATAATGTGTTTGCATGGACATCTACCATGACAGACAATCATCACTGATATATTTTATGCTTTTTTATTTTTAGGAATATTTGAGCCCGGATTCATCGCATTCAGGTTCTTCAATAACGAAAAGGCTGCTTTGGCTCTTTGTTCAGGGGTTAAACCTGTTGCCAATTGTGACACTGAACATGTGAGTTAAAAATAATTTGGATTATTTATAACAACATTTAATAAAGAAAGATTGTAACAGACAACAATTCATGTTTTAGTATAAAAATGAAGAGGAAATGCATTTACAACAATACACTTACGACATAAATTAATATACAGCATCATGTTATTTGAAGAAATGCATGTTATGTTGCAAGTAATGTACGGTACTCATATTGTTGCAGTTTTGTATTGGTGGAGGTGGACACTTTCCTGAATCGGCTCCTAGACAGTGTGGGGACTTTGCGAGCTTCGACTGGAGTGGCTATGGTACTAATGAAGGATGGAGTGCTTCCAAAGTAATAACTGAAGCAGCTGTGCTTCTCTTTTATCGCTGACATGCTGATCAGTCTAAAATCTTCTCTTTGACTAATGTCACACTGATTAATACTGGAATGCTACATGCACAATTATTTTCATAAATCTATATCATCACAATATATAACTTTTATATCAGAATGCATATGTGCAAGGTGTTTGTCACAAATAAAAAATATGGAAAAGGTTAGGATATACATAAAAAAAGGCAATGGCAGACTTTCAAAATGCTCCTGAGATTCTTCTTACTTTACTATCTTTGTTACCTATGCTAAACCGCTGTTATTAACTGATGCATTCTTTTTGCCGGGAGGATTATCTGTGATTGGTATGAGGTCCTCCCGTGTGTCATTAAAGCCTATTCAAAGGCATTGTCTGGAGTCTGTCTGGTTACTGCTGTGCAGCAGGTTAGTGGAAAACCACAGATCTTATTCCCAAGTAATACTGTTCAAAAGGATACAACTGTCCAGATCAGGACCCCAAAAATCAGGAACAGTAAAGGTTACTAGAGGTTATCCAAAATGGACATGCAGTAACAACTGATTGTACCAAAGAACAATCTGGAGAAGAGACCAGATTATGAATCAAAAAATATTATGAGAGAAGCTTTAAGTAGAGGAGATGGGGAAATACACAAGCCCAGTGGGGACAGGACAATATACACATGCCCTCTGCAAGTTTTAGAAGGACTTATAGCAGTAATACATTTGCCAAGAAAACCAAGTAACTATAAACCTCCTTGTTAAAGACAGAGAACAGGAGGAAATAAAAAATATATATATTATAAAAAGGCAAAAGAGAGGTATGAGGAAAGGCTAGGGCTACCATAATGTATTCATCCTTCACAACTTACTGCACATTGGAGTGAGGAGCTGGAACCTAAATTTAAAGTACGTAGACAGTGAGAGAAGTGAGTCATCAGAAAATGATCTCTGAGAAGTAAGATTACGAAATAAGAGAGCAGGAAAGCCAAACCTGAAATGAGTGTTATCAGATGCATAATGATTGCTCTGAAGTAAACATAAAAGGAGTAAAGTGCTGAAACCCTACAGCTTTGGCATGACCTGACACAGAGTTGAGAATTAAACTTATTTTGTCAGAGATGAATTAGGAAATTGGCTGACTGAGAAAAACTTTGGATTGAAGAATCCCGCAGAACAACAGAATATACAGAAAGTGCAGTAGAGTAAATAAAGAGAATGGATGTGTGCTAATTCTGACAATAGACAGTGGGACAAACAGATAGAGGAACTGACATATCTCAATCTCTGAGAAATAAAAAGAAAAAACGACGGAAAAATAGAACAATAATATTTGTACAAGGTAGGAGATACAGATTTAAAATAAAAATAAAATAAATAATAATAATTAAAAAAAAAAAAAAATATATATATATATATATATATATATATATATATATATATATATATATGTCTATTTGTTTAGAGAATAAGCTCAAAGAAAAATAGCTAAAGGCCCAACAAAGAAAGATATAAAAACAATAATAATTCACCAGTATTCAGTAGAATTGTAAGAAAATGGCATCTGGTCTAAAAGATCTATGGTCAAAGATGACTAAAACAGTACATAAAACAAGACATGCCAGAGAAAGATGAAGGAAACTTAAAAGAATGATTGAGCTAAATAGCCAGAGAGGGTTTTTTAGAATAAGGCCAAGATTAGTAACAAAAAGAAGGATAAACTTTATAACAAAAATACAGCATTAAAAAATGTGCTTGTGCACAAAACAGGTAGCATTTAAGATCTATCATGTTTAAAAAACAAGACTCATTCTTTTTCCAAATTCTTTATTTAGATATTTATTTTATATTGTTTTTATTATATATGTATATTTATACATATTTATGATGAAGTATTGGAGAATAGGGATCCCTGACTACAATACATCTGCAAATGATACAGATGTTTCATAGCATTGTAAACACTGAACATCTTTTGATGTTAGGGAACATTTGAACAATATTCTTAATAACTGAAATTCATGAACCATCATCTGTCTGGCTGACATACTGTACAGTAAGCATACGCTTTCTCAAAATGTCTCACTAGAGATGCACTGCAATACCACAATCCTCATGAAAGCAAACAATTGAAATGTTTTGTTACAAGCCTGTATATTTACAAAATTCAAGTTTGTATCACTATAGTATAAAAAGTGCATCACTATTTAAAAAGTCAAAAAGTATATGCCCACCTCTATTGTTATGAGACTGAAGAATGAGCATATAGAAAAATAAAAAAATTATTGATGTGTAATTATTAAGATTATTAGAGGAGAATATATATATTTTTTAAATGGTAAAGTCCACAAGAGTTCATTTTCTATTCAATAAATTACGACCACTGCAAAAAAAAAAAAAAACAGAGCTACTTACTCCAGTGCATAATATTACATTTCAATAATGACGGGCATTACAATAAAATGAGCTAACTTTTGCACTTTTTTTCCTCAAAGATGTCCCTTATTTGGAGATGTCCAAGAAGAAGCACCAGAAAACCTGGCTTTTTCTATAGAGTTACAGCCCTTTGAGGTTTCCCTTGTCTATTTGCAGTCAAACATTGGATTTGACCAAGGATCAAATGCAAATGACTGCACTTGCATAGACCCTGTGGAGAAAAAAGCTTTTCTTTTCTAATGTATCTTCTAAAAAGTTTCTGTCAAAAGGATGTCCTGTCCTCATCATGTCATCTGAGGGTTTAGATCTGGAATGAGAAGTGATTTGGAGACCCATCTGCAGGGCCGGCTCAGTAAGCAGTGCAGGCATATGGTGAGCACTATTGCAGTTTCTTTCATGGTTGAACAACAGGTCGTCCAGTGCACAGAGCAAATCCCTCTCCTTTTTTCATTGCCTAAAGTCTTGTTTTTCTCTCTCTATGCCTTTTTCTCTGTTTCGGAGACGTCTAATGTTGCTGTTGGTTGGTCCCTGAGATGTAGGCCTGTCTGAACCCTCTTGAGCAGTCTGCGTTATCGCTCTTCCATCATCTTACCATTAGCTTCATTCTCAGTCTCCTCACGCCTTTTCTGCCTTTGGAAAAACCCTAACTAGGGAAAAAAAATTGATAAATTACAAATGATCGAGATTCACACTAACAGTCCATCCATCCATTCATCTGTGCATGCTTAAAGAGCACTGTGTAACTTTTGGTGCTCTAGCGGTTAATAAACCGAACTGCACGCATCCCGCGGAAGAACAGAGCTACTTTGTGTCTATGGCGATTCACGCAGGTATGTGTGTTACTCCACAGCGGTGATGACCCGAACAGGCTGCAATAGTCCAAATATAAGTGTACCGTAGTGACTCGGGATAAGACAAAACGTTGTTTGGAAGATGAATTCATTATGTACTCGCTCATTATAAACATTTAGCAAATTTTGAACACAGAACAAGTTACATAGTGCTGCTTTAAAATATGGATACAATACCTTCCAAAGAGCCAGAATGAGGAGCGAGAGGAGTAACAGGCCTCCAAGTGTGCTGCCTATGATTATCCAGATGGGAACACGGTAATCCTCCTCTTTCCTGATCTCTAGGATTATCTGAAAAAACACATACAAAAGAAAAATATAACAAACTAAATGCTGTATCAGAGATCATCACATAGCTGCTTGTGGCATGACTGTTGGGTTCCTCAGCGCTCTTTCTAGATCTTTGTACTGGTTTTCTGTCCTAAACAAGTGGACACATTTCATCAAATGTTTCATCTTTTACAGCTGAGATCAAATTTGCTGATTTTAGTATCTATGCCTATTTCCCGTTTTGCCTACAGATGGCAGCACCACACAGAATACAGAAAAGAACAGAACTGAATTGTGCTGCTGGTCCTTTCGGTCCCTTTGGCTCCAGGTTCAAAACACACAGTAGCTCACCAGAAGACAAACTGATGTGTAAAAGGAAGTTTCTGGCACGAGAAAACCAGTGCGTCTATATGAAGTCAAATATTGAGTCATGTTGGCATGAAGACATTTATATTTCATGCTTGTGTACAACTGTTCTTAACTCTTTCTGACAGATGAACGAAAACACATCATTTGGCAATGTTTTTGTCTTTCAAAATTGCCAAGGACGGAAAATACAAAAGCTACTAACCACATCTTAACAAACGGAATCATGGATTTATTTTTACCTAGTCTAAACATGTTGTCCATCAGTTTCTGTAACATGGCTTTTTGTAAATGCTGATGTGTATAAAGGGTGACTCACATGTCTGACCGGCCTCTCTTCAGGCAGAAACATAGGGCTGGAAGGGTTCAGCTCCACTGAGGCTGTCGTCACCAGCTCGAGGGCTTTGAACTTCAGCTGCCCGTGACAAGAAAAACAGTTTTCAGTTTCTCTGACAGTTGCTTACACCAGTAGTTGTGAGAAAGTGGGAGGGAACAAACACTACCGGTGAGAGATTAGAGAAGTGGTAGAAAAATGTCAGTGTATTAGAACACTTGTTGCAAAACGTCTGACTTTCATTGCATTAGATACAAAATATCAAACCAAATGGATATTGCAAACAAGTGATGCTAGAGCCTTTCTCGGCAATAACTTCACTTAATAACACTTTTATTGGACAGTCCACTTTAGACATTTTACTAATTGTAACTACATGTCAACTACCGGTGATTACAGTATTAGTAAACTGTCTGCTAACTCTTTTTGCTGGTTACTTATCCCATCAAACTATAAGTAACTATATATAAGTGACTGTAAGTAACACATCACAACATGTCAACTTATTCTACTAACCCTAACCTAACTGTACTAATACTCTAATGAGTTAGTTAACATGTAGTTGCAAAGTTGCTTATAGTTATTAGAATACCTAAAGTGGACTATATCAAAATAAACTGTAACCCTTTGGTTTTCTGAAAAATCTGATCTTAAGGTGATTTAAGCACATTTTTGTGTCATTTTAACTATACACATTTCATTAACATTTGACGACCAAATATATATACACAACCAAATATATAACTTACTTTTTAACAATATATCTGTTGTTTTCCAAAGTGAAAATTATTCTTGTCAATTGTTTCACTTGAAAAGTGTGTTTTTCATTAAAAATATAAATGCCACCTGCTTTAAGTTTTGCTCCAAATATTTCCACATTTTGGGTGTGGATTAAATGTGCAAATTACTTTCTGGTGTCACTTTTATTTTAAGTACAAAATGTAATCAAAACCAGATTCTAGTATGACTTGTCTCTAATTACTAGTCTGATCATAGTTTTGTGTTGGCTTTGGGAGACCACTGTGTTCTGATTACAAGTTCTTTCAACATCATTCTTCTTCGTCTTCATCAGATTGTTATTTCAAAGTCACAGGTACTCACTGCATGCAAGGCATCAGTACAGAGGGATCCACCGATTTTCACGCTGACGTCTCTGTAGGAAGGCAGGTTGATGGTACACTGCACTGGCACTGTTAGGGTGTTGGAGTAATTCTGTGCAAAGAGACACTAAACATTTCTCTCACAAACAGACAGTCTGAATGATGAAACCCAGCTGCTTGTGCAGGGAATCTGATGTGCATTAGAGTTGCATTACAAAACTCCCTACCTCAGACATAGACGAATCTTCAAAAACACATCAACATTTCTAGAACTGATTGAACATGAACTAGATTTACTAATAATACGCTTTATTTATGGCACACTTTATTAAACTCAAGTGGCTTTATTCAGAGAGTACAAAACCAACTATTTTGCAGAGAAGTGCTTTGCTGTTGTGCATTAAATCAACATATTATATCTGAAAGACCTTAAATCAGGCAAATTATAAAGCGCCATAAACAACACAAGCCAGACTTTTATAAAGTGTCAAGTGCAAGACTGAAATGTGGCACACATAGTGTCTGTGATAACAAGCAGACACTTTAAGCCTGTGAAGAGAGGGTCTTACAAGTCGTGATGTTCGTGAGAGGTCCTCCGAAGACGCTCGACTGTGTGCCACATGCTGAGGGGGGATACAATGACTTCCACCTACCTGATGGAAAATAGGAACAAAGCACTATTAATATCATTAGTGTAGCTCAAACAGTAGAGCATGATGCCAGCAATGCCACTGTAACAGGATCCACTCCCAGAGAATGCATGAACTGATCAAATGTATACCTTGAATGATGTGTAAGTCACTTTGGAAAAAAGCTCCTGCCAAATGCATAAATGTAACTGCAAATATCAGTTTAAAACTATTTGAATAATTATAATATTTAGATTGGAATATTTAGATTTATGCAACTGGCAAATGATACATGAAAACAAAATTTATTTTAAATTGGCCTTGAAATATAAAACGTTTCATATCCACTGAATGGATCTAATCATAGTCTGAAGCTAAAAAAGTGAAACCTCTGAACTTAAATCTGCAGACTGGCTGTGATTTAGGCGACTGACTCATCTAGACTGTAAATCGGGGCAAACATTTGGGCAAAAGCCATGCAGTGTATTCCAGCCTTTAGAAATATTTTTGGAAATCTAAGGGAAATTGTAATAACAAGTAGAATAAAACTAGTAGAATAAAAGTCAAGTTGCATCCTCTTCACCTGGTCAATATGGAAATCTCTGATCTGCAGGAGTTGATTGCCATTTTTCATGACCTCAGGGATTGCAATGTGCAGTTGTAAATCTTGGATTGGAAAATAACCAAGATTCTGGATCTGTGATTTATAGAGAAAACATGGTTGTTTTTTTCAAAGCATGAGTTTTTGGGACCCTGATCTCTTTAATTACATAATGCAAGGAAGTGAACCTCACCTGAAAAGTAAAGTTGAATGGAGGGTTAAAATCACTTGGTTCCTCTAGAGAGATGTCCGGTTTAAGCTCATATCGGGTAGGGTAAAAATCCCTGAGGAAATGAAAGCATATTGTAACAACCACACATATTGACTTGAGCTTTCAAACAAACACACATGTATCTCACCTTGTGAAGAGCAGATCAGCCTCGTATTTCAGAGTGTAGAAAATGTCATTAATGTTGTCATGTAGGACAACTTCCTCCCCCTCACTGCAAAGACATGAGAACAGGCATGAGAAACCTCCCAGGCAGTTATGCTCACCCTGTGATTCACTGCGCAGTGACACTTGGTTGTGGACGAGAGGAGTTTAACATTCTAGCTCAGGCATCATCTGTGTCCAGTTCAGAATAAATAAAAAAATTCTTCATAACATCTTGTAATAATGTTTCTTTAACCCTTTAATTGAAAGTTTTAAAATCCAGTTTTTCAATTTCATCTTAAATGTATTATACAAAATATTTTCCATATCTTAACATTTGCAACAGCACACATAGAGCATATTTGACTGCTAAATGTTAGCTGTGTCTTACCTGGTAACCTCCAGTATGATCTGTAGGTGATCCAGCAGCACAGAGGGACTGAATTCAAATTCCAAACGAAATGTTACCTGGGGAGAGAGAGACACAGACTAATGTTTAATCACAACAAGCACATGATAGTTAATCAACTAACTATTGGTTTTCTGCAAATTACAAAAAGCCTTTGGCAGAGGATTATGAGTAAAGCCTGCAATAACCTGTTTTTAAAATAGAGGCCTCAAAGTCAGGCTGATTGAAAGTATCAGAACCAGGTTAGAGAAACCTAGTGACCATTAACAAGGATACACATGAACATGTGCATGCTCGTACTTTTTCACACACTGACACAAAGTTCTGACAGCATGTGATTGAGGGAAAAATGATTGGAAGTGTGTTTGTCACTACATATAATTTCTTAAATACCACAGTCTTTCTTTCATCCATTCTAGCTTCACACACATCACGCATGCTCAAAAATTAGTTCATCCCTAGCTTTTGGATTCCTCGCCTCCTAAAATTACACGCTGATCACATCTTTTTAAAGATGAATCAATATTTTCCAGGGCAAACAGCCTGTCAGGATATAGGAGAATGACACAACCAGGCCAAGACCCTTAACACTTGTCGGCCTCAAGCGTTTTTCTACAGACCATGGGCATACACACACACACACACACACACACACAAAGGTGCATCTCAATAAATTATAATGTTGTGGAAAAGTTCATTTATTTCAGTAATTCAAGTCAAATTATGAAACTTAATAAATTATAATAAATTATAATATAAATAAATTCAATGCACACAGACTGAAGTAGTTTAAGTCTTTGGTTCTTTTAATTGTGATGATTTTGGCTCACATTTAACAAAAACCCACCAATTCACGATCACCAACCCAAACCCACCAACTGTTCCTGTCAATACTCTGAAAATCAGCTCAATGAGGCTTTAAAAAACATGGTACAGAAAAAAAAAATGTGTCCAGCAGAACAGGTTTGGGATGAAATGTAAGTGATGATAGAATGTTTTTTGTTTTGTTTTTTTTTGTTTTTTTTTTGGGGGGGGGGGGGGGGGGGGGATCTATCCCTTTAAAGCACAGAAGCAGGCTTTTAGTTTTATTATTGCTTGAAGAAAGTGAAGCACTTGGAAGCACTTATAACTACGTGGGCAAACTCTTCATTCCCCCTTGGTGAGTAGTGGCACAAGCAGCATGGAAAACATGTTTTTTTTTACATTCTCTCCTCAATTCTCCTCCTTTTATTCCACTTTCACTCCATCACTAACTGTTCTGAGCTGAACCAGGCTCCCAAGTTGGCCTGAATCTCTCCCTGCAGCCACAAAAGTGTAGCTCCAATGACCTCCAAACCTCTAGAAAATGAATCTGGACTTGTTAGAAGCTGCTGACTGTTTTCTATCAAAGCAGTGCCCTAACACGGGACAGAATTCTGTGCTCCAGACCTCTGCTCTGTGTGGATGTAGTAACTGTATGGTAACAGCATTTTTGTATTACATACTTGCCTCATGTCTTCTTTTTCTGGACAGTCCTGAATACAAGCTTAAGGGTCAACTGTAAAATGGACACTAAGTGATTCATTCTGTATAACTTCAGGGTTCTGGTGACCTTATGGGTATGTCTATGCCCTGTGGACCATTCCAGATGTAATGATTTGGTATTACAGTGATAAATCCTGACAGTTCTGCAGATGTGAGGAGGTCTATATGGCTTTTGACTGTGTGGTCCACTATGTTTGTGTAAGCAAGTCTTTCTAGAGCTCAGACGGCTAGTGCTGTCTCTGGTGTAACCTCTAAATGTCTATTGTTGCTGACCATGGTAATAAAACATTCTCACATTAGTATTATACAATATATAATTCTGCATTCATGATCATATGCAGTGCACACTGGCTAGAGCACAGTTTGGTAAAAACATTAGTTACTACATTAAATTTGACTTGGCTCAGGTTCCAGAAAAAACAATTTACTTAGTGTCATGAGTAACAGACACATTAGTGAAATATGACAAGAGTTTAGTGAAACTAAATGCTAATTTTTCAAAAGCTTTTTAAAGTAATTCTGCAAGGTTGCAATAAATTAATCAACAGTCATAGTAAAGACCTAAATTGCTACAAATGTTTTCTATTTCACATACATGCTGTTCTTTTGAAATTTCTATTAATCAAAGAATCCTGAAAAAAAAATCATCAGTTTCCACAAAAATATTAAGCAGCACAACTGTTTTCAACATGTGGTATTTATTTATCACGTGACACTTAAGACTGGCGTAATGGCCGCTGAAAATTCAACTTTGCCTTGTAATAATATTTCACAATGTTGCTGTTTGTACTGTATATATATATATATATATATATATATATATATATATATATATATACATCAAAAGTTTTTTTAAGTTTTTCCAAACCAAAACTACTGATCAGTTGTTTAGTTACAGTACCCTTACTGGAGAACAAATTTGGCCCAAAAAAGTGTTTTATTAAATTGTCAGTATTGGTGTAAGAGTGTACACATAGTTGTCACTTTGGGCTAGAGGTTTCTGATATGGTTCATTGTAACTCTATAAATGTGGAAGAGGCAACTCACCTTTGACTTTGCTCTCATAAAAGGTGCACTGATATTGCAAGATTTCTCATATTTTTGCCTGTTCTCACTGCGGCAGTCTATATGTATATCAGAGTTATCCTATAAATAGAGACAGAGAGAACAGCCCAATGTAACAGTTTGTTTAGCAGATGCCTTTTAAATGGTCATTAGTATCAATCTTATCTTACAGATCTTATTATGAATGGACAATGGAACAAATCAAACATGCAGTCCTTCACAGGTGTCAAACAACCAAACAAAAGGTATTAGAGAGATGTTGTACCTTCACTAGAAGGCTGGAGAAGCGTAGATTTGGAGTGTTAGTGATGTTAAGATGAGCTCCATATGCATTCTCCCCTCTGTTTTCTAGATGTACGTCTACTACCATCCTCCTCCTGGATCCCTCTACAATGCGTTCAGTAGGTTCTGCTGACATCGGACTCTGACATAACAGACTGCCTGCTCGAAACGCTTGGGCACAGAACTGCCTGTGGAGAAAGAGAGGGGGCATGAGCATGTGTGCACATACTATAAGTGTGTAAGCATACGTGTGTGTGTGCTTTATCTTACTTGCGATTCATTAAATCAGCCTGAGATTGTAACACCAAATCTGGAACACAATGGTCATCTTCGTCACAACCATTCCAGAAGGGAAGCTGAAGAAAACCACACAAAAAAATTTAAATACTGCTATTACATTTATATGTGTTAAACATGCTTCATTGTTCATATTGTGTGAATGTTGTTAACAAAAGATATACAGTGCAACAGTAACGTTTCCCTTGACCTACGAACACTCACCTGTGTTTTCACAGTAGTCGGCCAGCTATCATCCAGAGCTGGGCCTTGATCCAGGTCCAATAGCTCACTCTCTACAGTGAATATAATGGGCCTGGCATAGTCTGTAGTCTCCTGTATAAACATTACTATATCATAAATCTCTCAATCTAAATAAATGGCTATAAAAGAGTAAACTGGAAGAATATAATCTGCTTGCTACTGTAATGCTAATAAGTGAACTTAATAAAATAGGAATGCTGCTATTACAATAGAAAATCTGAATGAACAGACAAGAAAGTACATAATTAACAGAACTAATAATGAGTTGGCAGCCATTGCAGATTGTGTTATCATCATCAATGATTTAAATGCAAACGCCCTCTTACAATACTTTGATGAACTAAGAGACGAGGGCTAACCATGACATGGAAGTAAATGTGGTCACATGTCTCCTCTTCAGGAAGCAGTGTAAGATTCTGTGGCTGCAGGCGATCGAGGTCATCAAACACGGCTCGAGGGTTAAAACGCTTCTCCTCAAAGAATGCATTGTAGCTAAGAGCTGGAATACAGTGAACAAAGTGAAACATTTACTTATCCCTTATTTGCTTATTACAGTATTTCACAATTGCTAAAACACATTTCTTGAAACCTTCACCCATTTTCTCAAAACTTTAAACACAAAACCCATTCTTTAAACTATATTCACAAAACCCCTGACTCTTCTGGCAAAATCAAACACTTGCCTCAAAACCATTTGATCTGTGCTCAAAATCAAACAATGCTTTCAAAAACATAAACCCATCCAGTCAATATATAAACACTCATCAGCATTCATTAGACACTACATCAAAAAATTGAGAACACAGCGTCCAGGGGATGTAGTTACAGATATTTTTTTTTTATTATTGCATATAGAAAATAATTTTGCCATAAATAAAAGTAAATAATTCACAACTCAGTACAGCAAATATATTGCATACTGTAAGTACTGCAAGTAATACAGTATAGAATTTCTGTATTTTCAGCATAAAAATAAAGTAAGCCCAAAGAACAGAGACAACTCTAAATGCAAAGCGTTTTACACAAAACATTGTGCAAATGCAAAATCAAAGTCAATGAGAGACTCATTCTGCCTCAGCATCCCGATGGTGGAGAGCCACGGGAAATGGTAGAAAGGCTGACACTGTTGATAGCTTCAAAGTTTACATTGTCTTCTACAAGTCTTTGCTGTATTCACGCAGCCGGATGAGATTGTTTTGACGGACCATATGAACAATGAGAACCTCTTGCTGTTGGGAGAACGAAGGAGTCCTTCCACCCTCATTTGGTAGTCTTGCAATTCTACAAAAGGGAAAATGCTCTTACAAATGTATACACACAGACACAATAGTAATGGACATCACATTCATATGTAAATTGTATTATAATGTTTTTTTCTTTTACCCCCACTCCCTTTCTATTGACAAACTGATGTACTATATCAAATGACAAATTAGAAAAACAATACATTTACCTGTTCTCTTCTCTGAATGTCCTGATAATGGTGGCCACAGTTGTCCTTGTACTCTTCCTCCTCATCCACCACCTCTTACAAAACTCTTCCTCCTCTTCCTCTCACATTGTTTCCATCCATCGTGGTATCAACACTCAACGTACCTAGGTCACCTATACTGGCTTATATTCTAGACAACTGATGTGATCACATCATTAGAAACAAGTGTGAACAATTTTGAGTTGTTGTGTGTAAACGGTGACAGTTATGATGTAGTTGTGTTTAACTTTTGCCATATGTATTTACCATTTTGCAACAGAGTGCAAAGTGTGTTTTAGTGAGTAAGAATGTGATTGAAAGATTGGATGAGATTTGCAAACAGTGTCTTAACTACCTGAATTTTTTTAAGATTTTGCCTACAAAGTGACTGATTCGACAAATGGGTTTAGGCCACTGAGCATTGGGTTCAGAGAATGGGGTTTAGTGTTTTAGTAGTTGTGAAATACTGTAAAAGTAAATATTTACTTATCACAAATTATTTGCAATTAATGGCAGATAACATGTTGGTATATAAGCTACTATTCAAAAGTTTAAGGTTGGTGAGATTTTTTTGTATGTTTCTGAAAAAAGTATTTTAGGCTCACCAAGGCCGCATTAAAAACAGTAATATTGTGATATATATATATATATATATATATATATATATATATATATATATATATATATATATATATATATATATATAAAAATGCTAGTCTACAAACCCAATTCCAAAAGAGTTGGGACACTACAAATTGTGAATAAAAACAGAATGCAATGATGTGGAAGTTTCAAATTTCAATATTTTATTCAGAATACAACATAGATGACATATCAAATGTTTAAACTTAGAAAATGTATAATTTTAAGGGAAAAAATAGTTAAAATTAAATTTTATGACATCACATCTCAAAAAAGTTGGGACAAGGCCATGTTTACCACTGGGTGGCATCCCCTCTTCTTTTTACAACAGTCTGCAAACGTCTGGGGACTGAGGAGACTGAGGAGAAAACAGTTTTATGTCTTCTTTGTCGCAGCTTCCTCTTTATGATGTGCCAAATGTTTTCTATGGGTGAATATCTGGTCTGCAGGCTGGCCATTTCAGTACCCTGATCCATCTACACAGCCATGATGATGTAATTGATGCAGTATGTGGTCTGGCATTGTCATGTTTGAAAATGCAAGGTCTTCCCTGAAAGAGACGACGTCTGGATGGGAGCATATGTTGTTCTTGAACTTGGATATACCGGCATTGATGATGCCTTTCCAGATGTGTAAGTTGCCCATGCCACACGCACTCATGTAACCCAATACCATCAGAGATGCAGACTTCTGAACTGAGCACTGATAACAACTTGGGTTGTCCTTGTCCTCTTTAGTCCGGATAACATGGCGTCCCAGTTTTCCAAAAATAACTTCAAATTTTGATTCGTCTGACCACAGCACAGTTTTCCAGTTTGCCACAGTCCATTTTAAATGAGCCTTGGCCCAGAGAAAACGACTGCACTTCTGGATCATGTTTTAGATATGGCTTCTGTTTTGACCTATAGAGTTTTAGCCGGCAACAGCGAATGGCACAGTGGACTTTGTTTTCTGACCTTGACCCTTACACACAGAGATTGTTCCATATTCTCTGAATCTTTGGATGATATTATGCACTGTAGATAACGATAACTTCAAACTCTTTGCAATGTTTCTCTGAGAAACTCCTTTCTGATATTATTCCACTATTTTTCGCCGCAGCATTGGGGGAATTGGTGATCCTCTGCCCATCTTGACTTCTGAGAGACACTGCCACTCTGAGAGGCTCTTTTTATACCCAATCATGTTGTCAATTGACCTAATAAGTTGCAAACTGGTCCTCCAGCTGTTCCTTATATGTACATTTAACTTTTCCGGCCTCTTATTGCTACCTGTCCCAACTTTTTTGGAATGTGCAGCTCTCATGAAATCCAAAAACTTTCAAAATGTCTCACTTACAACATTGTTATCTATATTCTATCATTAATAAAATATACGTTTATGAGACTGGTAAAGTATTTCATTCCTTTTTTACTCACAATTGTGAATCTTCTGTGCTTTTTAAATTTTATGTGTGCATTTGTAAATTTTGTGCGCATTTGTGTTTCCTGTGTGTGTATTTATGAATTATGTGTTTTCATGTATGAATCCTGTGTGTGGATATGTGAATGTAGTTTGTGCATTTATCTTTATTGAGATTATTTTGGCTCCATATTAAAACAATTGTGTCGCTTTATATATATATAATTTTTGTGTGTGTGTGTGTGTGTGTGTGTGTGTGGAAACAGTGTATTCCCCAAAGAATCTTGAAAAAAATCTAAGTTCAAAAGATGATCATCTATTTTAAATAGAAATCTCTTTAACATCAATTTACTGTCTACCATGTGTGCTCTACCATCTGTGGACTACAGCCAGATTTAAGTGACTCTGGAGTATAACCTCTGAAGATGATACTCAGGAGATCTGAGAACAGTTTGGGAGTTGAGTCATTAGAAGACATATCTTTTAATCTTAAGGAAAACCCTTTTAAGAGACCAGAATGATGTGTGGATGTTCAGTTATCTGACAAGGTTTTAAAAAAAAATGCTTGCTAAAAGACAATTTGAACCTTGTTCATGGGCTGAGAAAAGCCTATAAACTTAGGTATCCTACTTTCTAAAATCTCATAAATGTGAAAAATGTGTATCAATAAATGACACACTTAAATGTTTAACATTCATAACCCTCCTCAGCACATGTGAAGCAAATTAGATTTAAATAAAATATGTGCCTCATTTTATATTGCCCCAATAGTCTGAATGATCATAAAGACTAAGACATATATTTTCTCTGAGACCATTACATTGGTTTCACACCTATGACATTTGTGATGGAGATGCTCTGGGTTCATAAAGGTTAACTAAAAAAAGCTGTGCTGCCCGGTGGTCCCACACATTACGCAGAAACTTTACCTTCCAGAACATTTTTTAAAAACATACCTAAGATGGTCACCAAGGCCTTAAAGGGATACTCCACCCTAAAAATCTTTTTAGCATGTGTAACAAGCCTAACTTGTTACAGGAAGCCAAAGTCTCTTAAACAGTATAAAGTAATAGTGTTCATGCAGACTAGATCGGTGACCTAAATGGATCCAAATATGGTTTCAAGGTTCTGTTTTAAGTCCTACACATGAAGGGCTAAGAGTACATGTTCTATAATCAGTCTTAAAGTTATTGGCCAATTGATGACAGATCAGAAAGAGGTGGCAACTTGTTTTAATAGATTTTTACTACTGTTGCTGACAATTTGGTAAAGGAGCTACCAGCTCAATCCGGTTATATAATGACAAGTTAGTCAAGGAGTATTATGCTAATTGTGGTGTCACTTTAGGAGGTTTTTCATTCGATAAAGTAAATGAGATTACAGTTTATAAGAATTTAGCGACAGGTTTAGATAATATTCCAGCAAGGTGCGACGAGTGGGGCGGGGCCGAGGGCCGTGGGAACGGGCGAGGCCGGTGGAGTGATTGGAGATGAGCAATGTGGAGTATTGGGTTTTATTATGGAAAGGGGGTTTTATTATGAAGCGTCTTAACAGGAAGAACCGGAACTACTAGGTGCTGGGGGTGAGGTGATTGAATGTGAGTTGTAAAGAAATGAGGCAATAATAAATGCTGTTCAGTTGCTCTACAATGTGTCGCTTGAATCTATGCCCAAAACCACGACAAGCGACACCTGCTCGACCCACCGGTCTCGAGTCCCACGGAGGAGATGGAAGGATATAAAACTTGAGCGATGTCAGGGAAGGACAAGAGAGGACCAGGCCTGGGCTTTTATTTTATGTTTTGGTTTTTATTTGTGCCCATCAGTCGTCCGTGAGGGGCTGATGCGCTGTTTTGTGTTTATTTTGAATTATTAAAGTTTCATTTTGATTGTCCGCCGGTTCCCGCCTCCTTCCTGTGATCATGGAGATTTTATTGTTACACAAGGTTTTTTAAAGTTTCAGCTAATTTTATAACCCATGTGGTTACTCATATTTTAAATCTCTCTATTGGCCAAGTTAAGGTACATGATTAATTAAAACAAGCAAGAGTTTTTCCCCTTTTTAAGAAAGGGAGTAGGTTTGAGTGTAACAATTATAGACCTTTGTCAATTCTATCTTCCTTATCCAAAGCATTTGAAAATATTCTTTTTGATCAAATTGAAGAATATATTTCGAAAGTGTAATATTTTATATGAATTTCAGTCTGGCTTTAGAAGGATGCATTCTGCTGAGACAACAATTTTGTATTTGACAGATTACATAAAGAAAGAATTGGATTAACGTAAATTAAGTGGGATGGTGTTGCTAGAGTTACAGAAGGCTTTTGACACAGTTGACCATAATATTTTGCTTTCTAAATTAAATGCTATGGTTTTGATTCTAAAGCATGTAAATTTATTAACTCCTATCTTTCAAATAAGTGTCAAATGGTAGATTTTTAAATGGAGTGTTTTCAGATAATTTCTCTTCTCTTGTGGAGTACCACAAGGTAGCGTATTGGGACCCTTACTTTTTAATGTACTTAAATGATCTGAAAATGGCTCAATGCATACGTCTTCCATCTTCCACCTGGATGTCCTCCGCATCGCACAGTCATCAGATTGAAAGTCTTGGAAGAGCAAGGACAATTTTTTATATTATTCTGAAAGAAGAAAGTCACATACACCTAGGATACTTCGAGGGTGAGTAGGAGATCTCGGGTGAACTAACCCTTTAAATCAACAAAGCATCAAAGGGAAGATCACAAAATAAGTGTATGTTGAACGATTCATCACTACTGATGCTATATTTTTCATGCTAATACGTGGCATGCTCAACAGGGAAACCTTAACTGAACCACACTGGCTATGCAGCTGGTCAGTGGTATGTAAATGCTGCCAGCTGTCTGCTGTTTAGCTTTAATGATACTATAACTAAGAGATACTCAAGTGAGATATATGATGAAAGGAAACTGCTGCTTTTAAACGACTTCCATAACCTCCAATTCTCCAGAAAGTTTTCCAGTATAGAGTGTGTTTGGGTGAAAGCTAAGCTTGTCACCCTTTGACAAAAGGTCTGTTGCAATCCAACAGTACAGCAGATGTAGTCAGTGCACCATTTTATGTACATAATAAATTGATAATAACAAGTTTAAATTTAATAAATGAGCAAACATTTTATATATCAATTTATGCCAACAGAAGACTTAATTTAGAGTAGTATTTGAAAGGTATGTATATATATATATATATATATATATATATATATATATATATATATATATACATATAAAACACTGACCTATTTCCTGTAAGGCTCTATTAGGAGTCCGAACTGTGACATTCAGACATACAATAGCAGACATGCAGGTCACATCTTTCCCTCCTCTCCGACAGTCTTTATTGAATATGTTGATCTTGCCGGGCTCAAATCGAACAGTGGTATGGATTCGGACAACACTTCGAGACCTGCAGCACAGCACAAATGGTACATTATTGAGGTATTTAGGAAGAAGCATGTAAATTAAGTGTAGGTTAGTTTAAATAAATTAGAAACACACCACAGAAGAACTGCAGCACCGAGGGAGCCCACAGCTAGATCCACCAGGCCATCTCCATTCATATCCATTTTCCCATGGATGCTACGACCAAAGTACTGCAGACCTGGGGCCAGCTGAACAGCACCAATCCTCTGACAGAGAGAAGAGATGGATGTAAAATCTTGCCATAACTAACTTTTCTGAACAAATACATGCAGATTAATTAACACACAAGAGAGTGGCTGGATACATATGTGGTACCTGTTTATATTTCCTCAGTATTCTGTTGTGTTGGCTGTGGTAAATGTAAATGGCTCCTTTGTTGTCATCCTCTAGTGGAGCTCCTATTACCACATCATTAAATGAATCCCCATTAAGGTCAGGCACAGGGGCCAGTGCAGAGCCGAAACGAGCATTCTGACCATGATCTAAGATTTCCAGCGAGCCCTCCAATATGAATTGAGGCTGATGTGAAACAAGCATAAAAATGGCTGCTGTGAGGTAGGACACAATTTAGTTACAGCATAATGTTAGCAAAATAAGCCTTGGTGCGCCAAAAAACCGAGGGGTAAACTAATAGGTTCACAATGCAACAATGTACAGATATTTTGCTCTTTAATGAAGTCAACTGACCCCACAATGCATTGAAAATTTGTTCATGCACTGGACTGTACTCTGCCTATGTACTGAATTGTTTCTAAATTCCTATTTCTATACTGGATGCTTATGTTACCCACAATTCAATGCTGCTTTTGTCGCTTTATACAGTATGTATAAATATTATGGTTTAAAAGAGACAAAAAAGAATCTTATTTACGAAGTATATACTTCTGTTGGAGCGTTTTGTTTTTAATGCAAACTTTTAATGAGGAATAGGAGCATTTTTTTTCTATTTAGATCACATTCAAATCATAAATAAATGTAGAAACTCTGAAAAGAGGCTGTTTATTAGGGAAATATCCATTTAGGTCATAGATAAGAGCTAAACATTTCTGTAACCAGAGACAATCTTTAAGCACAAACTTTCACTATTGAAGTCCAAACCAGACTCCAAAGGTCAAATGCTGGAACTCTTGTATTATCACTTAAGGTGAGGTCATTTAGCAAGTATTTGTGCCTCTGAAAACAATTCGTTTAAAATGGGCGGAAAGTTTGAGGGAAAGGTGCAATTTCTTAAAGCAAAGATTGTTCATGTTAGCCAAGTATTTGGGAGAGTAATTTGCCCTGCACATCACCCTCCTCCACCGTCTCTCTCTCTCTCTCTCTCTCTCTCTCTCTCTCTCTCTCTCTCTATCTAAAATATATGGTTATAGTTGACAGACATGTGAAATCTGTTGTATTTTCAGCCTTCCTAAAATAGTATTAGAGGAGACGAGAAGAGAGTTTTGCATAATAAATGGATGGAATACTGTATATACACTATACATTTTCTAAAGAACATTAACCATGACAAATTATTTCAGTAAAAGATGACCAGCACTGTCGATGTACACAGTATCTGGCTGCAACCAAGGGTTAATACAGATTGTGGTATCCTGGTTAAGGTCACAAGGAAATAGCTTATAAGAGCTAAATAAATAAAGATGGAGGTCTGCTCTATTCAGAGCATTGCTCTTGCATTAGTTCCAGCTTTTTCCATTTATTAAAGCAGCTCTCGCTCTCTCTTTGTGAGCTTCAAATAATTATATTGCAAGGGGGAAATATTTTCCTGCTGAGTTCACCCTTCACTAGTCTGTGATGCGAGGTATAGCAGGTGGCAAAAGCCTGTCAGTATTTACTTGAGACCACTAATGAGGTAGTGCATTAATGCACAGGCACAGTTTCAGATCCCTCAACTTTATGAGGAGAGACAACATCTGTAGTGTTGCATTCTGGATGAGAAGTAAACAGTAGGTAATAGGGCCTTTTGCAACACTTTAGTTCCAGAACTAAATGTACAGTACTAAAGAACTGGGATGATTTTGCGCAAACTATTTCCCAGTAACATTTAAAGGGTTGCATTCACACCAACAGTGTGTAATAGGAAGTGACAACTGGCAGTGCTACATTTGCTAGAAGTGTCTGCACTTTAGCGTCCATTCATCTATCACTGTTCACAATAATTTGTGAAATAAGTTGACACAATGTTTACAGTGTGTTTACACAGCGGTTTAAATCATGGTGGGTGAGGGCATTTTTGTACGCATTTGGCAAATCAATGTCTACTTACATCATGGGTAGAACCAATTGTGCTGGTTAGACCCTGCTCCGAAGTATGAGCTAATTTGGTTCTCGAAAAAGGCAGGCTGGTACGAAAACCCAATCTGCACAAACACATACATCAAGACCAAAATGATTACTAGTGGTGCACAAGGACATGCATTTAACATCTGAGAAACTCCTCACATGGATATGCAAATGCCGATGTCAGCATCAAAACGCATGAAAACATGGTAAAACTAATATGTTTAATTATATTTGATAATGTCTATCAACATTATGTGAATAATTCAGGGACACAGAAATATTCCAAACATAGGGCATTTAAAAAAAAATGGGACAAGGTGGTATCAGTCCACGTTTTGAAGGTCCACTGCACTAGTTGGATATAAAGTTGCTACCACCAGGAGATGTTCTGGGCCACCAATAGATGAAACAGGACCTAGGGCTGGACAATATATTGAACGATAAGATCATGCGCATGTCGTCAGTAAAGTTGGTTCTGTGATTAGCGGTAAATCCCCATCACTTGCCCTCAAATAGAGCGGCAGTTAATACACAGTGCTGTAGTTCACTGTCAAGCTACAGTATGCTATATAGAGTTCATTATCAACGGCGATTCATCTTCAACTGATGAATAACCTTTGATCAGTCAGTTGTCCTGCGATGATGAAGATACTTTAAGATTTAGATGAATGACCTTCATCTTGGCCCATGTGATGTTTTCTTGCAGTTTCATTAGCAGGTGTCTAGTACAGGGTACTGTTGCGATAAGGGTTGTTATATCAGCCACTCACCCATAACTACCCATTGAGGCAATGATAATAACCTCTACTGCCATGATAAATGCAAGTGGAAAGAGCATGCATCCATCCATAATACCTCTTTACAGCTGCTGCTGCTAAAGTAGATCTGGAAGTCTTTGGAATAGTTTTGACCAAGTTTGTGATGGGCTCTGGTATTCTGAAGAATTTGAAGGCAGCACAGAGGGAACTGTTTGGAACTAAACCAAAGGCGTTAGCCAGGTCAAGGAAAATGACATGAAGGTCCCTCTTCTCTCTCTTGGCTGGCTGAATCTGGTGCCAGATCATACTTGTGTGCTCCAGACATCCTGAGAACCCAGAGATTCCAGCCTTCTGGACTGTCGTGTCCACAATCTTGTTCTTATCAGGATAGATGTTCAGCCTCTGAGCTCTAACACCGAAGAATACTTTTCCTTCAACTCTGAGGAGACTAATAGCCTGGAATTGGCTGATGGTTGAAGATTCCTCCTCCTTTTGTATCAGTACTCCTTCCACTCTATACTAAATCATGGGTTTTACTTATTTCCCCAAACCATTTGCATTAACTTCCACAGAAAGAACCAAATTCTTGCTTATTCTTTTCTTTATCGCAACATACTTAAATATCCTCTAGGCCTCAAGGAAGTCGGCCTGGTTTTAATGTTCTCCTAGAGTACATTAATTCCCTCCTTCTCCATTTCTGAAGACTTCCTCCATTGCTTTTTTAGCTATAAGCTTTATAATATTTTAATTCTTATTATTTGTCTGGGATCGTGTAGAGCCCATTGAAGCTGCACTTAAACTGCAGTTGGGACCTTCAGCCCATTGGGGTTCCCATTGAAGTCCATTATATGGAGAAAAACCCTGGAATGTTTTTCTCAAAAACCTTAATTTCTTTGCAACTGAAGACAGAAAGACACGAACATCTCCACTGACATGGGGGTGAGTAAATTATCATGGACATTTTTATTCTTGAATTGAACTAATCCTTTAAGGCTGTTTACTGTTGTGAACAATCTTTAAAAATCTTAAATATCTCTGTGTTTTATTTGTGAGAGGGAATTTATTTGCTTGCTTTAGACTGTGATGAGAAGCACATGCGTTTGGTGGGATAGATTTGTAGTCTAGACATTCCACTCATCGCAAATGAAAGCAAGGATATAAATTTTAATTTAAAACACATAAAAATTGACTGATTGATCACTGCTGTTTGTACAGTATGCATACTTAGTCAGAGGAGCAGAATATGTGAGAACAGTATACAGACACTGTGCACTGAAAGTGTCTGTATGCATATTTTAAGATTAATTACCTGCTCTCCTTTGAGTGAGTGTAGTATAGTGAGCTCCCCAGTATTTTTCAGGGTGAAGATGATGACCTTGCCCGTGTGGTTAAACCGAGGAGCTCCTGCTATATATAACTGGCCACTGCGAGCTGAAACCACTGATGTTACTGTGTAACCTACAAACACAATATGAGAAAGATGATAATAAATGCCTATCAATTTTAAAAATAGTAAACTGGATTAATAATTTTGCTTGCTAACAGAGAGGAGTTGAGATAAAGTGGAGATCAAAAGAAATGACCAAAATGGAGACTTGAAGAGCAATAAAAAGGTAATTATTTAGATGTAGCCATATCATACAGGGGCATTTCTGTCATTAGCATCGACAGCCAGTTTAATGTATAGGTGTGAATTGTTTACCCAGGTACGCTCCATGGTTTTTCAGTTCTTCTGGGAACTCTTGTTCATAAGATGACTTTGGTGGGATCACTTTACCCTGACGAGTCTCCTTCAGCACAGCCCCATTCCAGTCATAAGCTCCCACTGCTCCCACTAAAATACCGTCCTGCAGGCAGAGCATAAACATATATCTACAATTACATAAAGTTCAGGAAACTATATTTTTTCATTTCCGTCAACACTTTTGGCCTCAAACTACCAACTTTGGGTCTTTAAAGGGATGAATGGAGGCATTTGTTGTGTTTTAGGTTGCCAGTCTTCTAACAATTTTTTTAATTGCAATTTGTAATTTTCCATTAATGTGCTTTTTCCTACCAAAGGCACCACTTTAATGATATATTAGAAAAATATTAGTAAGACTTGCACAGAATGAATTCTAAAACTGTAAAGACTAATGAAATCAATCACTGAACATTAAAGCTCAAAATCTCAAAAGACATGGCATTAATTATGTCTTGTTAGCATAATGTATGAAGGCAGTAAAATTAATTATTATTAACAAAAATACACTGAAGATTACTTTAGATAAATTTAGTAGTTTAATATTGCATATTTTCTAATTGTTTGTACATAATGTATCAATATTCTTGACCTTGTTTACCCCTCATACAGTGATTCAGACACTTCATCTCATTCTCAGCGTCCATACAGCTCCTTCTTAATTTCTCTGGAAGTGCTTTGCAATTGGCAATGAAACCTCATAAAACATTTTTCTTTAGTGATTAGTTAAACTCACTGTTATGTAGACAGTAGTCAGAATAAGAGCATGTTGAATCTGTTCATGTTTAGAGAGAACTGAAATTCCTGGGCGGTTGCTTAAATATAAACAAACAACGTTCTGAGCCATTCCAGCCTAATCTGAACATTCTTACCGAACTTGCAGCCTGCTGAGAATGCGCTGCTCTGGTGCAGTCAATACTTCAGAACATAAACAAAGAGATGATAATTATGACTTTTTGGTTTTTAATCAGAGAGAAAAATGCACAGTGGATGAAACCACAAGAGTTTTCCAGAAAGCCTTCTGTTTTGTGTGTCTTTATATATTGACCTTTCAAGAACTTCTGCTCTGGCTCTGCCGCGGAGGAGTCACAAGTAAATGGAACAGTGCTGGCTGTGTGCATGATGTTGTGCACCTGGTGCCCACTGCGCCTCATCACTGCTGCCATCATCACTTTTTCTTTCTACAGAACCAGCTCCACAGTCACATGCAGAAGATAAGCTAAAAGGCCAGCATGGTATCACAAAGCAGGACTGGCTCTAAACCTGATGCCACCAGGACTGCATTGCTTTAACTGAGGGGTGTCCAATCCTGCTCCTGGAGGGCCACCGTCCTGCAGTTTAGCTCCAACCTCAATTAAACACATCCAGCTAATCAAGGTCTTACTAGGCGTAACTAGAAACTTCCAGGCAGGTGTGTTGAGGCAAGTTGGAGCTAAACTCTTCATGACCAATTTTGGACACACCTGCTTTACCCTTTTACATTTTACATTCAAACAAATTGCTGAATTCACTGTTATTTATGTCTAGACATTCACTTTATATTGATACTGCATATCATAAAAAAATGATGTTCACTAGTTATAATTTAAAACAATCCACAAATAAAGCAAATAAAAACCATTCTGGAGCATGTATGTAAGCTGTATTTGAAGCTACACATATCCCACTTTCAGAGAGTACCATCTGGATTTAGAGGTGTGAGTTTTTTCCTAGAGAGCAAACATTCTTTCCAACAACTTATCCCTCCTCTCAACACTTAAGTTGCTTTTGTTGCAGATGCTGTTCCAAGCCTCCAGATACCTGATGGATTGGATTTCCAGTCATCTTAATGTCCAACTGGAGTTTTCCTATCTGTTTCTTCCACACATACATACATAAAAACTAGATATTAATAACTTTACCAGCAGTTTGTGCTTGCCTTCAGGGTATGGAGTTAAACAAATCTGAGGAGTTGCATCAGGAAATTGTTCAACCTGGACAGAGATGATTAGCTTTACAGTTGGGAGCAGGTCTTGGATGGATACAGACCCAGCAGGTACAGTTTTTGGATGGAGAATGGCAGACAGCCTGCCTGAACAGCAAGTACAGTATGGGGTACAGTATGTCAGATACTGAGTCTGTGCTGGAGGACAAACTAGCTCTGATATCAGCTCTGGTTTTAGAAGAAAAGAAAAAAAAGGACACATCCCCTGAGGTGCAGCTCCTCCATACTTCTCACCACAAGAATCGAAAAAACCTGGGAAAACCTGGGCTTTATATTCATTTCTTTTGACAGAGAATCAGAAAAAGGCTTGTTTGAATTATCAGGGAGAAATCTTATCTGCTCACCATTGTAAAGGTGTAATATTTTTGGTGTATCATATAACTGACAGCGACATATAGAGATGACCTACAGAAAGAGAGGAAAATAAATAAAGAATGTTTAAGAAAGACAGAAAGAAAGACAGAAAGATAAGATTTTAGATGAATGAAAACAACCCTAAAAATTGACTGAATGTCTGACTTTTGGTTCACTCAATCTGATCTCGGTCAGCCTGTCTAGGTTTTTTCTTTCAGCTAATATGGAAAAAGGGCTGTGAATTTGAGGAATAGAGTCAACCGAGAATTTACAGACTGATGGACACCCAGACTCACCTCCACTATGTGTGTGGAGAAGCCAGCTTGAGACATCTGGAGACCAAATGCTGTCCCATTCTTGCTAGTCCCTGCAAACAGAGACAAAATGAGCACACAGAAGAGCAAACGAATCCGCTATTTCCTCCAACCGAGCAGTGCAGATTTCAGCATTCTTAAAGAGCGAGTTCATCAAAGAGATGTGGTATACATTTTAAGATTTGGTCCAATGAGATTTAGAGTGCAGTGCTGTGCAGAGATGTATATGTTTCACAGGCTGAGGTTTTGGGCTGTGTTATGGATATGATGCAATTCTGTGTGTGGTGCTGGAGTGGTAAAGTCACCAACCCTCTAAACTGAAGATCCTCTCTCCTAGAGCATCCACAATGTCCTTCAAAGCTGCTTCATCTGTCACGTTAAAGAAATGCTTATCATCAGGGTCACTAGCGATGTATTTGATCTCATTGAGGAAAGCTTCAGGGTTGATGCCTCTGCGGTTATAGTAGCCCAGTACCTGTTGTGAGGAAAGACCCCAAGAAACAATCAGCCTGAACGTGACGTATTTCACTTGAGTGCCCAAGCCCACATTATAATCCAAGCCTCCATAAGTGGTGTTGAAAACATTAGGCCTTCTTCACTGGTGTCAGCAGCTGAATGTGACATTAATGGTTGGTCCAATCCTGATTTTAAAATGGGTTGCCCCATAATTTCAGCATGAGAATGGGCACCTGAACAATGCCACAGCAAGAAGGAGGAAGGCAAACTGAAGGAAGGCAATACTTACAGCAATGGCATATCGTATGATGCCATCCTTCTCGCTGTCCTCAATGACCTGCTGCAGGTCAGCGCTGTCATGTGATTCTCCATCTGTGATGACGATCATGACTTTCTTTGCTCCTTTTCTACCTCCCTGTTTAAAGGCCTCTGATCTGTGAATATCCATAGATCATTTATGCTCTTTCAGTGTCATTTTTGTGGCTCTGTTGATATGCAAATATGTAAAATGCACATTATTGTTCAAAAGTTTGGGGTCAGTAAAGATTTTTTTTTTTTTTTAATAAATTAATAAGGACTTAGTAAATTGATCAAAAGTGACGGAAGATATTTATAATGTAACCGAAGACTGGATTAATGAGTGCAGAAACTTATACTTTTTTCCTTTTTATATTTTAAAATATATATATATATTAGTGCTGTCAATCGATTAAAAAAAATTAACTAATTAATCGCACAATTTTTTAAAATTAATCGCGATTAATCGCGATTAATCGCAAATAAAAGACTGAAACTTTTTGGATATGTAAATGTAAAATGTAAATAATTAATGTAAACTCAAGACAAAGAAACTATTTAAATTCAAAATATGATTGTTTATTGGAATTTTTGTTTAACTTGTAACACAGATTTTCTCATGTAAACAACATACCTGCAATAAACCATCAATATCCTCCAAATTAACTGTTGGCTTGAAAGCCATATTTATTACAGAAATAAAAACACAGGCATGTAAGTAGCATTTGAATTTCAAAACAATCAATGCCAATAAAAAACTAAAATGATTTCCATGTTGAATTCTAAGTGGACTGCAAAAAAATTCCAAAGTATAGTCATTGCCAGTGCTTTAAGTGGGCCAGTACGCACCGGTACTCAGTACCGCCACTTCCAAATATAGCTCTTGAGCGTACAGCCACCTCTCCGTGCGCCCAGAACGTGCTTGTAGCGTACCGGTACGCTCATTTGGACATCTGTTTTAATAGAGGTTTTAATCTTTTTGCCGATTTTCAGAGCGCCCTTCACAATGCAAGCTTCCTAATTCATCCCACTCAGAGCAGAAACTACATTACCCATTCACCCTTAAGTTATACAAGTGAATAGCGCATGTGTCGCTTTTCCCACTGTTAAGTGTCAACAACTCAACGTGGCCGGAGAAGGTGTGTGAAACTCGTTGTGAGTTATACTAAAGTCGTCCTGCAGCCCCCGCTGGCTGCTCATTGGCTGCAGCATCTTTTTTCTAAGTTCTAAAAAAATACCGTAGACGGCAAGGCACAAATTTAGATATTCATTTATCTAATTAATCTATAGCCTATGCACAAAGACAATATGATCTTTTTGTCCCCTTTTTGTTTTAAAGCTTGATGAAGAGAGAGAGCGCAAGTTGCTGCAGCTGCGAGGAGGACAGTGATGCACGCGTACAGGAGTGATTGACAGTTCGCGGCACTGTGTACAAAAAATACTCCGCTACACAATTATTTCTTTATTTTCGTTTAAGCTTATTAACGTTAGCGTTACAGAAAGGTCTGATTTACGCACTGTTACAGTCATTGTTTTTGTTTTTTTTAAACAATGACATTTGAGTTCATGATTTTAATGTTGCTGTTTCTTGTGGCAGACTAAATGAAGAGTAATGTTTCTTGTGGCAGACTGAAGAGTAATCCGGCAGAGATTTATACTGAAACTTTCCGTCTAAAAGTCCTTCCTTGGTCTTATCCATATTTCTTTGCACGTTGAACACACATAGGCCACAACTGGAAATAAAAAAAACTGCAACCGCGTTAATTGCGTTATTTTTTTTTAACGCGTTAAATATTTCAAATTAATCGAATGCGTTAACGCGCTAATTTTGACAGCACTAATATATATATATATATATATATATTTTTTTTTTATATACATTTTATATCCTTTTTATATATTAAAATAAAACAATTATTATAAACTGTAATAATATTTCATAATTTAAACAGAATTTGATCAAATAAATGCAGCCATGTTGAACATAAAAGACTACTTAAAAACTTGGAACATGAAACTGTAGATTGGAACTGTAATTAAATAGCATTTAGAATTTTTTTTCACATATGTGTAGTACCGTGCAACACTGATTCCCAGCGCAGTGTTGGTCTCTTCTCCTCCTCGCTGGCCTATCTTACGGGCTGCTTTGACCACATCCTCCACAGAGCGGAAGTCATTCAGCTGAAACTCAGACACCACCTTTTCTCCATATTGCAGTACTCCAACCTGACAAGCACATGATCCACACATTTGATATAAAGACACATTTGATATTTCACGTTGCCATTGTTCAAAAAGTCTAAAACACCTGAATCTGTCCAGGTCCAACATAGAATTTCCGCAGGATGTTGATAAGGAAGTCTTGAACCTCGTTCCAGGGGTAGATTGAATTTGATCCATCCAGGACTATCACTATGTCCATGTACGTCTCACACCCTAAAAGGGAAATTAGATGTTTTTGATGTCTTTGGCATCAGCAAAAGCAAAAGCAAACTTTAGTGATTCTTTCATCAAAAAGAAGAAGAAAAAAGATTAAACAACTCAGCTCTTTATAAGCAGTCAAGATCATTTTCTTTTTAAGAAGAACATTAATTTCACAAATATATTGCCTATGTCAGATCTAGAAACAGTCATGGCCAAATTCAGCATAAAAATAAACTCCATGGTTAAGGCAGAAAGTAGAAACATATCACCAAAATTTCACTGCAAAAATTACCCTAGTTAAATGGAAGGTGCAGGAATATTGTGCTTACTTTGGAAGGCAGGAGCGATAGAACGGGAAAATTTAAAGCTGGCATTGACTCTGGAGCAAATTCCAGTACTGTAGTATGAGCTGCCACATTCGTACGACCAAAGGGGACCACAAGCCTGTGAATTATCACAAAGGCTATTAAGTGCACCATTAATAAATACATTGACTGACATAAAGATCATGGGCTCATTCTAAATAATTATAATTCCATAGCGTTTCATAGGGAAAGGATGAACACTTAACTATATTAGTGTTGCAGTCTGATTAAATGCCAGACAACACTGAATATGTATTATAACCAGATATCCAAAGCTTACCACAAAGCTGTTGTCATTAGGGTTGGACGAAAGAGTCATTCCAAGTCTCATTTTATCCTTTCGTTCAGAGACATTTGTCAGTGATATCCTTCCTTAAGAAAAAAATTAACAAATGTTGCAAATGTGTGCTAAAAAATCTGACCACAGACCATATGTGGCACATTTACTTTACACAAAGACTTCCTCTAACCATAAAAAATAATTTACGTTACATAAATGTTGATCCTGTCTAGACATTCCTGAATTTAATGTGCAATGTGTATCTCTTTATGTGTGTGCATCTACAGTACAGACCAAAAGTTTGGACACACCTTCTCATTCAAAGAGTTTTCTTTATTTTGATGACTATAAAATTGTCACGCTGAAGGCATCAAGAGCTATTTGACCAAGAAGAAGAGTGATGGGGTGCTGCGCCAGATGACCGGCCTCCACAGTCACCGGACCTGAACCCAATCGAGATGGTTTAGGGGTGAGCTGGACCGCAGACAGAAGGCAAAAGGACCAACAAGTGCTAAGCATCTCTCGGGGAACTCCTTCAAGACTGTTGAAAGACCATTTCAGGTGACTACCTCTTGAAGCTCATCAAGAGAATGCCAAGAGTGTGCAAAGCAGTAATCAAAGCAAAAGGTGGCTACTTTGAAGAACCTACAATATTACATATTTTCAGTTGTTTCACACTTTTTTGTTATGTATGTAATTCCATTATATAATTCCACATGTGTTAATTCATAGTTTTGATGCCTTCAGTGTGAATCTACAGTTTTATTAGTCATGAAGATAAAGAAAACTCTTTGAATGAGAAGGTGTGTCCAAACTTTTGGTCTGTACTGTATATGTACTGTATACACTTATAAGACAAAAGTGTGAAAATGAACTCTGCAGTACCAAGATTAAGTTTAGTGCAGCTGGGTCCTCCAGATCTTCTGCTTAAGGGACATTTATACACGTCCCCTGTCTGATGCTGTCCATTTGTTTCCAGTGGGGCTCCTACCAGTAACCTAAAAACATCCACAATCCAAACATTAAAATATTACTTTTGACACATAAATATTACTTTTGACACACTACAATATTCATCTAACAAAAACGTCTGAAGAAACACACAAGCAGGTGTGTGATCCACTTCCTTATAAATAATACAGCCAGAAGACTGTTGATTTAAGCTCCCTCTGAAAACAGGGACGTTTAAAAGGAGGTTAGAGGAATTAAGTGAATCAATGAGAGATGACAGGTGAGTGGAATCTACTGGCAAAGGAATGTTTAAACAGGTTTAGACTGAATGTTGATGTCTGAGGTAAAGTAAAGTATCGATGGGAGCACGCAGGGCGGTTTGGTATGTGAGACTCTACTGATATCTGTTTGTGTGTGTGTTGAAATATGTACCCTATGACCCTGACTGACTAAACGCATTGCTCCATTAATGCTGGCATGCTTTACATGTAATGCTGCTCCTCTAGAGAGCAATCAGGGACACACACATCACTCAGATGCAGTAGCAGTAGCACTGTAGGGAGCAGTACACACTTTTCATTGCTCTCGGAACCATGAAGCTTTTAAAAGCGAAGGCCGTTACTTTCATTAAGTAGCTGCAAAGGAATCATTTTACTAGTCAGATCACTGGAATACTACACATCCTTAAACACAGCAAGATGTGTTCTTTCAATTATTTATGCAAGAGAGGCAGAATTCTTTCATGCTGATAGTGGTCTCAAGGGAGAGAGAAAACTAGCTTGACTTCGCATTTACATGCCTGTGCCAGGTCAGGATGGGCTCTTAAATGTCATTCAGAACCTCATAATTAGTTTATGGTGAGGTGGTACCATTAAATAGACTGGCAGGCATAAGGCAGTATCTTTGCATTGGGGTCAGAAAGTGACAGTAAAGCTAATCTAATAAATAATCATGGGATACAAAAGTCCATTTTTTGCAAAAGAGCTATTTTATGATCCTCAAGTTATTTGTCTGCCTTTTAAAGAGTTGCTCTCATGCAAAATGCTACATTTTCTGGAGAGCAGCATCAATTAAACACACACACACACACACACACACACAGGCACGTGCACAGGTAGGGCTCAACCTGTGCAGAGCACATGCCCTTTTTGCCCTTACACTCCGAAGTGCCCTGGTAGTGTTTTTTTTATTTTTTTTATCAATGCTATTGTTCACCCTTTACGTCTGTCTGTCTGTTTTACAAATATTTAGCAAATGAAAGTTCTTAAAACGAGCTTGTGTAAATCTTATTCGATCCTCAAACTGTCAGTAAGCTGATAACTCCGCCCCCTCTATATTCATTGAATCAACTGAAGTTCCACAGCAGCCTGCCAGCCGCACAGTAGACAACAGCGGAGCTGAACAAAGTTTTGCGAAGGGTAAATAAATATCTTGTTGTTTGAATAAGTACTACTAAACACTACGTCTATAAAGGCTCATATTTTATTTATTTGATGTCTGACTGACTCACTGACTGAGACATGTGGGACGTCCCCTGAGAGAGAGAGAGAGAGAGAGAGAGAGCTAGCATTTTGCCATCTAGTCATAGCCATAGCCAACACTTAAATAGCCTGTGCAGATAGTAGCATTTCATCTTTTATAAAATGCGATTTAGGCCAAATGCATTTTACCACAGGAAAAACTGAGCGCTCCGTCTATATAGCTAACGTTACAAAAACTAGTTTGTAACCTGTAGATGAAAATGTAATGTGATGCCGGTGTTCTGTCGATTTGTCATACGCTGTCAGATTTTCGGTGTAGTAGCAGTCGATTCTGTTCCCCTCGGAATGTATGTTCCCCTCGGAATGTCTGATCCCCTTAACGCAAACATACTACAATTGTTGCGTAGTTGCCGAGTTACTATACGTACGATCAGAACTAGCGTGCGCAAGAAGCATGACTGGATGTACGGCAAGTCAAATAGTTCAAAATACCGTCCTAAATCTTAAACTTGAAAATAAATTTAGGACGAGAGGTTTTTCAACTTGAAATGTAAAAATATAAGACAAAAATAACGGAACAACTACAAGATGAATAATAATAAAAAAGAACATAAACGGGAGTGTGAGAATCATTTTACTATGCTGCAGTGTAGCAAGAAATTTGTCCTTTTTTGCATTCCTTAAATCCAGGTGTGTTTGGTGTATTTGCATGCGGGAATGTTGCCAAATCCGCGGAATTTAGGCTACTTTGGGAAAATGTTTGATTAACCATTTGGTTGGGTTTATTACACGGACCTGGCAACCCGAGGGGAAACAGACATTCCGAGGGGAACAGAATCGACTGCTGCAGCGGCAGGCGCCGTCGCCGTTTTAATTACGGGCAAAAAAAATTCACATTTGCACACATTCACTGGTCAAAAACTATATATTGATAAGTAATACAACACCATATAATTTGTTTTTACTATCGAAAAATCATAACAGGTGCGCCCCCGCGCTGTTTCGTACCTAGTCACCTTGATAACATATATTTCTAAGAAATTTTCTTCTTTGATTTATGATTGCTGATACACTTAATTTATTAACATTTAGGCTAATCATGTTATGGTATACTCTCCGCTCGTCCTGACATGTATAAAATGTAGTAAAACATGGTTTACTACAGTAATGTAGTAACTAAAAAAAAAAATTACAGAAGATCTCTGTGAAATCTTTATATTTTATCATGCAGAATGTAATTCATGATTCATTCCAAAGCTTCATTTATTTGATCCAAAATACAGCAAAAACAGTAATATTGTGTAATATTTTTTACAATTTTAAATAACTGTTTTCTATTTGAATATATTTTCAAATGTAATTAATTTTTCTGATCAAAGCTGAATTTTCAGCATGATTACTCCAGTTCAGTACTCTTCAGTGTCACGTGATCCTTCAGAAATGTTTTTCACTGCAACTGTACTTTTCACACTATTTTTATTTATTTTTTCATTTCTGACTTATTTTAGGGAAAGTGTAGTTAATAAGAGACCTTCAAGAGACCAACATCCCTGGTCCAGAGCATAGGCTGATACATGTTGGATATGTTATAGTAACGGTATGGCTATAGTTTCTTATAATCTGGAATTGAGTTGTACCGTAGTGTTGGACATAATTACTTAAATTATATTTCAAAAAAGTTTGTCAAAAATACTTGACTCATTGCTCACCTTCCCCTCTTCTCAATGTCATTCATAATCATGTTAACCAAATAATACAAATTAGCTTATAAAACCAAACAGAATAGCTAAAAAAGAGAATATATATATAATTGATATAAAAAAAATGGAGGCGGTGCCCTTTTTCGGTTTCAACACATGCCCCTCAAAAGGTCTGTGCACGGCCCTGCACACACACACACACAAAAGATTTTGAAATATAAGTCTGGTGTGTGTGTTTATATATATATATATATACTATTCATATTTTTCACACATTGCATATTTACCCATAATTAAATACAAAGGAAACACGTGTTTGCATGTACATACTGTAAATTACAGCCTGTCTATTATGTCCTCATTACCTTATTTCATCTTGCACTTTTTTCATTTTTGTGCTGTTTGTTGTCTTTACATACCACTGCATTGTGTGTTGTTACAGTACATGTGTAAATACATTTAGTTACATTTTATAGTTGGATTACTTCTTTAATAGGTTAGCTAAAGTTTATATATGTTTAAATATATAACACCATGGTCCTGTGAAGCATGACATTTCTTTCCACATAAAGTGAATGACATTAAAGCTCACTTGATACATACTTGAAACGGGTCTACATGGAAATATAAGTCTGGTTTTATAATTTAAGAAGTAGATCATATTCATCGTATTTGATGATCCTTGGCATAGTTTGAAAATGCCTCTTTATTCTGTATTATACATGAAAGATTCACATAACAAAGGCACCATTACATCCTTCCACAATGGAAACAGTTTGAAACACTCCATCTCACACACGCCAATAATCACCACGTCTAAAGCTGCTTCTGACAGGTGATAAAGGTTAATGCTTTAAACAGGAGCAATACCCACTCAGGGGCAGATCGATTCAGAGAGTGATATCTGACACTAGTTTATTGCAGATCCAGACCTCCATGAGTGTTCTGCCATAGGCCAGGGGTCAACATCATGGGCCCCTCGAGAAAATATTTCTCTGTTTGGAAAGCTTCAGTAGTGAAGCATTCCAACTAAATCTGGATCCAGCTTCCCAAACAAATGGATTTTACCCCTTACCGTTAAAATATAATTATAGGAAACCCACAGGCTATTTACAGTGGAATTAAGAAATTAAGTAGAACAAGAAGAACTGCACATGTCCTACTGCTCAGCCTGACTTCAGTCAGTACAATCAAATAAACTAAATCAGTTTATCACTGTTCATATGTAAATTTGATATTGCTGTGATATAATGGTATTTGGATAAACAACCCCTCTAAGTTTGACACTGGTCTAAAATGAGCATGAAATAAGCCTATACATTAAAACTCAAAAAGTTGAAAAGTTAAACTAAACATCTTCAAATGTCTCTGGAAATAGTTTTTCCACAGACTGTGTCATATTTTCACTGCTATTAATACTGTGTATATCACTTGTGTTATAGCTGCCTTTGGCACTATACCTTACACTTGAGTTCAGCTCAGGACATGCTTTCCTAAATAAAAAAAGAAAGAAGGAAGTATGAAACAGAAATAGAGAGATAAGCATGAAAACGAGGACCTTTGTTGCAGTGATTTAACGGTCTAGTCAAACTTCCAGGGTAATGACACAGTGAACTGTTAAAACAATCAGGCTCAGACTAAGTTCTGTCTTTCTAACTCTCTCTCTGCTATAGGGCTGCAAAAGGCTACTAGCACTGAATGAAACAGCTTCGCTGATACTCAGCCTATTACATATTCAATCTCCCACAAAACGCTGTACTTGCGGCCCAAGTCCTTTGGAAAAATCTAAGAGGAAAGGGATCGCCATTAATAGCCAAATGTTTTTCACATTTGGAGAGTGACAAAAGACTTTACTCATGCTACGATGGTGCTGAAGTCTATGAAGTGCCAGTGAATCCACTGATATGGTGTTTCATTACACGATGGGAGAGAAAAGGAAAGATCCACCACAAATGCTCCTTCATAAATAACTGTGTGTTACTGATTTAAAAGGGCATGTCAAAGAAGAAGTCATGGCCTAGTGGTAAGAGAGTTTGACTCCTAACCCTAGGGTTGTGGGTTCGAATCTCGGGCTGGCAATACCATGACTTAGGTGCCCTTGAGCAAGGCACTGAACCCCCAACTGCTCCCCGGGTGCCGCAGCATAAAAGGCTGCCCACTGCTCTGGGTATGTGTTCACTGCTGTGTGTGTGCACTTTGGATGGGTTAAATGCAGAGCACGAATTCTGAGTATGGGTCACCATACTTGGCTGAATGTCACGTCACACAAACATCACAAAAACCTCATCAGACTGACATTGCCATGAAAGGCAACACTTCTAACTATAGCAACTCTCACCCCACATCCTTAAAGCCATAAAACTATTAATGAACATATTGATTTCATCTAATCATTACTGATTTGTTAACAAAGGCATTCATGTACAGGTTAATTTTCCTAGTCCAGTGTGAAAGAGCTTGTGAGCAGTCTTTCAGCCGAGTTTGAGAATAGAGATGAAGAACGCTTCAACCCTCCTGCTGCTTGAGGAATTCATAGGTCACAGGCCAGTCTAAAGTCAAAACTCAGCAAGGATTTCAAACTGCAACCCTTCAAAAGTAAACAGACTGAGCATATGTGTCCATGTTTGTCTGTATGTCCATCCCGAGGGATCTATCAGGCCAGTTCTGTGGATGTGCGAGTGTCAGTGGCCAGGCCACCCAGGAAAAAATCCCATTCCAAAAAGTTTGAGAACCATGTTATCTTCTCACATTTACAAATAGTATATTCATCAAAGAACATTGAAAATGTATCATGTTTTCCACAGAATATTAAGCAGCACAACTGTTTTTAATCAAATCAAAGAATGATTTCTGAAGAATCAAGTGACACTAAAGACTGGAGTAATGGCTTTAGAAAATAAAATAAAATAAAAACTTTGGGGTGGTGATAGTGTATAGAGGAAGGATTTCAATTTAAAACATAAAAAAATATAAACACATGTAAAACACACACTTTTCAATAACAGTCACAAACGCATATTATTCATACTGCAAAGAGCTCTAAAAGATAAATGGAATAGTTAAAAAATAAACCCATGAACATTTTCTGTGCCCCAAAACTCCCACATGCTCCCTATGAGTTTTGCAATGAATTATTTATGAAGTTTGATCTGCTTTTGTCATCATCACAGAGCTGAAGGGTTTCAATTTCTCTATGTGATGCAAGTTAGTGTGTTTAGCTCACTCTCTGTGACATATGTAAATGTAAAAAAAAAATATATATATTTCTGATTTAAAATAAAATTCAACATGCTTGTTTAGTGGTTTCTAGCCTGTAATTATGTATCTGCTACATGGTAGCAACTTTTGAGATTGTCCCAATATACAGTATGCAGGGCAATCCCTGTGTTTTGTAACATGTATAATGAACATGTTCTGTTCCTCAATCCTGGCGTACTGTCCTGAAATAAAATGCATATGTTAGCATAATGTTTCTACTCAAAGAGAAAAATATGAGAGAATGACGACTACAAACTTCCTTCCACAGCAATAACCACAGGTGAGTTGCCAGCCCTTTCCCCCCATTTTCCAACATGACTAAACCCCTTCTGTGCCTCTGAAACACCTCTTTCCACTGCATGCTGCAGTGATAGGACCCTTACTGACATACATAACATACCATTTTAGCAGTGGAGTCATAATTTTATCATTCATGTAATGATAATTCTATTTATATAACACCCTTTCAGCTGGTTGATTGGATTTTGAGATATGATATTTGAGAACATGTGATATGATGATCTTAGTTTTTGAATATAAAAATATTATTTGTGGATAATTTTGGCAATGTTCACTCAATGTTTCATTCAATTACTTAACCACATTTAAATGACCGTTTTGGTTTTTGCCTAAATAAAGCCTTAAATTTCAGTTGAAAGATTTCTGTAAAAATAAATAAATATATATTTTTTTATATTAAAATATGATAATATGTTACATATATGATATGGTATGGTATGATATGATATGATATGATATGATATGATATGATATATTATTGCATTGCATTGCCTTGCATTGAATTGCTCACTCATTAAGCGCTTTTTTTCCCTTTTTTTGGAAGAGTAAATTATGCAGAAGTGGAAGTGTTTCCCCTTCATCACAAGGCAATGGCCCACAGACCCTCAGTCCTAGTATTTCAAAACATTTGAGGGCAAGTGACTATGATTCAACCCTCAAGAGACAAGTCTCTTTGTCTCTGAGGGTTGAATCAAGAGTTTGAATTGTCAGAGTGAATGTATTGTGTGTTATCAGCACTGAAAGGCTTTGGGGGTGTGAGCAAGGTGAAAACAGCTAGACCCCATAAATTTCTTGAACTAAACATTCTCCTCTGAGGATCTGACTTTGCTTATCAATCCATTTCCCAAGTCAAACTGTACGAAAGCACCAGTACACACATGCACAAGTAAATAACCTGGAGTGTCCAAAATCTTTGCACTGTTCAAACGATCTAAGGAAGACTTACCGCATAAAGGTGATAAGCTACTGTCTATAGCCAATTCCTGCACAACCATTTTCTTCTCCTACTGCCTAGAGTCATGCCAGCATAAACACAACACACTCTCCCTAATGCTCTGTCTCACTATCACATACACATGAACAGAATTCCCTTTCAACTATTTGCAGCATACTGCTGTTTAAAATAAATCTGTATAGTGAAATTTGACTTAATTGGTCTTTCAAACAATATCTCTTGGCTGTATGTGTAGATTATAGTCTGTTAGTATTTGTCGATGTGCGTGTCTTTGAGTCTGGCATTGTGAATTTTGGGTAAGTGCGCACTCACAACACACAACTCACATCTCCCAAACAAAACTTGAATATGATGAAATAAGAGTGACATTCAAGAGCCAAGCCAGAAGCACATGCCACACTGAAAATTTCCTTTGGCCTATTAATGGTTTCCAGATGCTGTTTGAATGGGGCAGAGACAGAAAAGGGGTCTATTTGGCAGCTGCTCACTTCAGAAAGTCTTTGTTGTTATCACTCAACATCAGTCCAGCTAAACTGACAACACACTCACAGCTAAACTACAGACAGAGCCATTTAGCCGTTATCTAGGGAATGTGAGATAGAATATATCATTATATATACGGTGCAATGAGTGAAAAGAAAAAGAATAGAAGGAGATATCTTGCATGCTTGCTTGTATCTAGTGGTTGAAAGAGTACTAAGAAATTGTAATTAAGTAAAAGTATTGCTACTTAAAGGAATAGTTCACCCAAAAATGAAAATTATGTCATTAATAACTCACCCTCATGTCGTTCCAAACCCGTGAGACCTCTGTTCATCTTCAGAACACAGTTTAAGATATTTTAGATTTAGTCCGAGAGCTCTCAGTCCCTCCATTGAAACTGTGTGTTTCAGCATTGTCTTCTCTTCCGTGTCTGTTGTGAGATTTCAAAACAACGCAGTGTAGTGCTATCCGGTTCGCGAATGAATCACTCGATGTAACCGGATCTTCTTGAACCAGTTCATCAAATCGAACTGAATCATTTAAAACGGTTCGCATCTCTTTCAAGCATTAATCAACAAATGACTTAAGCTTATAACTTTTTTTAATGTGTCTGACAATCCCTCTAAGTTAAAACAAACCAATATCCCGGAGTTCATGTACTCAAAAAGTACCCTGACTGAACTGCTGTGAAGAGAGAACTGAAGATGAACACCGAGCCGAGCCAGATAATGAACAATAGACTGACTCGTATTTTCAATGCTTCAAAAAATTCTAACTGACCCTCTGATGCCACATGGACCTCTCTGATGATGTTTTTCTTACCTTTCTGGACATGGACTTTATACCGTACACACAGCTTCAATGGAGGGACAGAAAGCTCTCGGACTAAATCTAAAATATAACCCTAACACACATGTGCTTTAATCAGAGATGGGACCAAGTCACACATGTGCAAGTCTCAAGTAAGTCTCAAGTCTTAACCTTCAAGTCTCAAGTAAGTCCCAAGTATTTTTTTTCTTGGGCAAGTCAAGTCAAGTCAAGTCACAAGCTATGTCAAGTCAAGTCCAAGTCAAGTCACCTTAATATTGTTATTTTACCTGCAGAATCTGATCTTAATAAAGTTAAAAGACAAGATATAAGTAACTGTCAGTAAATTAAAATAATTTGGATTTGCATAGTAAATACTCATGTTCAGTAAAATACATCATGGAATCAAACAAAATTGTAACTTCCTAAAATTATTTATTTTTCACTTCTGCCAACAGTGTTTGAAATGTTTTACATTTTCAACATTGAGTCCATAAAACTAAACATCCAACAGACTCCTCTCTGAACACCTCTCTCTCTCTCTCTCTCTCAAACACAGTTTACATACAACATTAAACTTTGTTACATTTCTCCCCTCTCTCTCTCTCTCTCTCACACACACACACACATACTTCAAGAGGTAGTCTCCTGAAATGGTCTTCCAACAGTCTTGAAGGAGTTCCCCGAGAGATGCTTAGCACTTGTTGGCCCTTTTGCCTTCTGTCTGCGCTCCAGCTCACCCCTAAACCATCTGGATTGGGTTCAGGTCCGGTGACTGTGGAGGCCAGGTCATCTGGCGCAGCACCCCATCACTCTCCTTCTTGGTCAAATAGCCCTTGATGCCTTCAGTGTGACTCTACAATTTTCATAGTGATGAAAATAAAGAAAACTCTTTGAACGAGAAGGTGTGTCCAAACTTTTGGTCTGTACTGTACATAACAAAAAAGTATGAAACAACTTAAAATACGTCATATTTATATTCTGTACTGTGTGTATATATATATATATATATATATATATATATATATATATATATATATATATATATATATATATATATAATTGGGTTATCGCGGCAGCTACATTTGTTTTTCTGATTAATTGTTTTGCTCTATGAGAAAGACAAGGTAACAAAATATTCGGGGCTTATGCCCCCTTAGCCCAGCCCTAGCGCCGCCCCTGGAATGCATTTTTTTGACGGCCTGCTAGCGGATCATTAGGGGCCGTTCACATCACGTCTTTTGCGCGCGCAAGTTCGTTATTTCCAATGTAGGTGCGCGGTATGCACGCTCATAATGGAAGCAACGCGCTCACGACGCGCACCGCATCGAGTTAAAAACATCGAAACTTTTCAAAATGCCGCAAGCGCACCGCAGGTCATGTGACAATAACTAACCAATCAGCTTCAACCTTTTCCGTATCAACGTTGAAAGCTCAGCTAAAATGAAGGAACAGCTGATCATAGCTGTATATGGATTGCCATTTTGAAATTAATTTAGTAGCAGAGCTACTGCGAGCGATTTTTAGTGCTGCAAATCCATTTCATTTGCTGAAATTTCCGCGTCTTCAATGAGAGAGAGCGTGTCATGGATGCTTAGCAACGACAGACGCCCCAGGAGCACTTCTGCCCGAGCGCTTTGGAAAGAAGGAGAAAGCGGCGCGACTAGCGTTTTCCACGCGTTTTTAGGCGCGAACTATTGAAGACAAAAGCGATGACCTGGGTACCTCTCAGGCTGACATGTTGATGTGATGTGATATCTGATTTAAGTGGGCGTGGTGTGTGTAAGGTAGAGAGGGCATGACTGATGATAGTGTCCTGATCCAGTCACGACGCTATTCTCAGCCTGCGCTCCAGCTGAGTAAATATACTTTATTTTAAAAAACAATTTATATATTTTATATTCAAACTGAAAACATGATGTGATTAACACTCAAGTCATTCAAGTCATCGTGTCTCAAGTCAAGTCAAGTCCCGAGTCTTTAACTTCCAAGTCCGAGTCAAGTCTCAAGTCCTAAAAATAGCGACTCGAGTCGACTCGAGTCCAAGTCACCAAGTCACAAGTCCCCATGTCTGGCTTTAATGTCTGTTTCACAAGTGAGACCCGGGAAATCCCTATGGATTATATGGATAAATGCATCAGATATCACTACAGCTGAATAACATGCAGATAGAAATGCTTTGACTGATGAAATGTGAAAGACAATAAACACCACTGCAGTGCAAACGCTAACTGACAAGGCTTGTATCACAGTAAACCCTGTGATTGGAAGCAAGATTGAACCATAGAAGCAATGCACATGGTGTAGGGATCATATTGATCAGAACACAGTTCATTCACGTAGCTCACTTCTAACAAGTTAGTAATCTGAACCAGGGGTGTTAACTAAGCGAGAGAGGCAAAATATGTGTGCGAGGCCAGGAATTGGGAACCGCTGGGCTACATCATGTGTCATTCACCAGCGAGAAAACTTTAAAGAACTACAATACCAGGAAGGAAGCCCAGGTTATTGATGTTTGTCTCCCTTTCTCGCTCTGTCTGCAAAGCGTTCGTTAACGTGCTGATGACGTATCCTGTCTGCGTGAACAGGGAAACAGCCTGAGTCTTGGGAGGATCAAGAAATGAAAGCATGCATCCTTCAGGTATATTGCCATGAACCAATCTTGGTTCCAAATGCACCGCAATTGCTGTAGGAACTAGTGCATTGTGTTATGGCAGAAAGGTGAGTTTTACGATTTCATCAGCTCCTCAGGCACTTCCGGGAAGAAAGGAACTGGGATGGAGCATGGCTGAGTCTCACGCTCGGTCTCCAAGAATGTTCAGGACAGGGTGGAAGTATCCACTAAAGTTTGATGCTCTCTGCTGCCCGGGTAAACAAGACTGTCATCCCAGACCAACACACAGTATCCGGAAGTGCCGGTTTAATTGAGTCATCTGCTTCCAATTGGTCAGACCCCACCCTCCACGAGGTGAATGCAGTGATGCCAATCCCAGAGAGATGCTGCATTGGCTCCGAAGAACAGAAGGGTTGAGCAAATGCCACTCTGACCAATTTATACCCGGATGTCCGGGTCGTGGCCAGGTATGCAAATTTTGCTCGCCAATTTAATTAGCTTTTCTCAGTGATGTCAGAGGTGTCTGGGCTTCCATTTGTGACCCCTAGTGTTGGATCTTCAACACAATGCTGAAGTGACTAACTGAAAAGGAATACTTATTCTTTGCAGGCATACTTATTATTTCACACACACAGAGATATAGACCTCTGGGCAGGGTTTCAGGTGAGCTGTGGCCAAGCAGAGTTACTGAGATGCCAAATTGGAATCAAACTGCCAAAGCAAAGAGAGATGATGATATCACAGTGTGGACAAGAAATATTAAACTCCTTCCAATTCTCATAAGACTGTAAAAGCATCATAGGTGGATTTTCCTTTTAAAAGAGATCTAAATTTACTTGTGATGAAAACCTTATAAATCACTGAGGCAATGAGATCTACTGTTGAGTTTGGGAGATGAAATGAAAAACAAATGCACTATTTTCTTGGACATCTTCCTGAATTACAATTCCTTCATTTCAAGACCTGGACACATAAACACTTTTATGATTTTAAATTCAACCAAAGTGCTTTTGACATCTTACAAAGGTGTGAAAGCACAGGAAGCATGATTTTCTGCTTCACTTTAAAGAGGGTTTTAAAGTCTTAAATGGATAGTTCACCCAAAAATAAAAAATCATGTATTTGCCAATGTTATTTTAACGCTTTAGATTTTCTTTCTTCTGTAGAACATACTTTTTTTTCATACATTGGAAGTCAGTGATCACATTTTAAAAATATATCTTCTTAAGATAAGAAGGTAGAATATGCCTTTAGGGGGAATAGTTTAGGGGATGAAGAGGCACAGATAAAGACCTAAGAAGTGCTGCTTACCACTTCTGTCCCCCAGCCATGTGTTGTTGGACTGTGTAGCCAAACTGTGTCTGCCTGGGGCCCTTAATGATCCGATGATTTCTGGTGTCAATGTTGAAACAATCATGGAACCCTGTAAACAGACAATTCAAATATGAACCAATCACAGCATGCTTGGAGTTATGACTACATTTACTGGCAATAGATTCTACGAGCTAAGGAGCTCCAACAATAACCCAAAACTAAGCAACATTTAATTGTGGCTAAACTGACTTTCTGCCAGCAAAAAGAGTCCTAAACAGTAGGATGCTTTCATGAACTACACTAGACGTAATCTTTACACAACTAACAGACAAGCAGAAAGCAAATGACAGATAGTTTTTTTTTTTTTTTTTGCAATGTTTTAAAAGTTGGTTGTTGTTTGCCAGGACAAACACAATAATTATTTTGTCAAAACTGAGTTATAACAGTGAATCTGGTCTCAGAGACTAAGATGTCTTGTGTTTTGGCTTAGACCAAATATGCACAGACTCATGGAAAATTTATGGAGTGTGAAAATGTATATCAAAAAATAAAAATAATAAATAAATAAATAAATAAATGAATAAATAAACAATTTAAAGAATTGTATTTATTTATTTTTTGGACAGAGTTACACTCCATTTTCTCTGAATCAGTTAAAGGGATGGTTGATCAGCTTTGTTCAAAGGCTTGATTGTTCTTATCGGTGCAGTGTAACATGGACATCCTTCAAAATATCTTCTTTTGTGTTCTACATAAGAAAGAACTAAAGTCAAACAGGTTTGGAATGACATGAGGATGAGTACATGACAGAAGTTTCAGTTCTTGGTCAACTAAACCTTTAAATATTTATAGAAAGACTTAAGCAAAAAATTTAAAATAATTGTGTTTTTATTGATTTGGCAAATTTTTTTACATCAGATGCACAGTGCAAAGATTGCCTTCTCATGTTAGAACATCATATTATGGCAACCCCATATCATTAAGATCAGTATTCAGAAGCATGGCTCTTAAAAAAAATAAATCTAAAGCAGGTGCTGAACTGAGAAATATATAAGAGCTTTTATCCACGAGTAAACACAATGGTTAATTCATCTGAGAATTACACTGAATTACACAGTTAATCTCCTCTCTGAACTCTGAACGGCAGCATATGGATCTCATATCCTTGCACACCTGGAAACCAATGAATAGGAATGTATACATTTCACCAAAAAAAAAAAAAAAAAGGCAAAGATGCAGAAAACATACAATGGGATTTGATAAAAGGCCTGATTCTCTTTGGTCACCCCAGATCTCATTGCCTCCACTTTGGCCTCTGTACCATTGAAAAAACACAGGAGAAACATCCATCTCCTCTGGATTCAATTAAAAGACTTTTAAAGAACAGGTCTCAAAAAAAAAAATAAAATAAAAAATGTGAAAATGAAATTTATTTATGACTGTGCTGATAAATATGTCTGCTTCATGCAAGGTTGTAGTTTCCATTCAGCATTTTATAATATATATTGCAGAGGATTGATTGATGATATGAAGAGATATTCCTCTTAGTAGAAGGGAGAGGAAGAGAAGTGAAGTGCTTTTAGTGTCTTTTCTTTCCCTCACTCTTTTTCTCTTTCCCACGTTCCCTGTCTGTAGACAAAAGAAAGAATGATGACAGGGTACTGTAGTGTTGGGGATGATGTAAAAGCATTTCTGTGCATTAATCAGCTCTGGCACAAGAATGCACAGGGAATAATGTGGACCACATGTTTTTCCTAGCCTCATTTTTGGTCAGCACTGTCTATCACAGAAAGTGATGAAGAGGTGTGAGTGATACTGCCAGTGATTGATGTATTATTCTGAGCAGGAGAACTGCATATACCACTGTGAACTGCAATGAAGGATCATATAAAAAGGTTAAGTTTGATCCTGGTTCTCACACACAGACTAAAGGCGATGTTACACAGGGCAACTTTTTGAGCAATGTTGCTGGGAAATATTGGTCAAATCAACAGGCAATGGTAAAACACAGGGTCTAAAGCAGCAGTTCTCAATTCCAGTCCTCGCGCCCCACTGCTCTGCACATATTGTATGTCTCTCTTTGTTAATACACCTGATTCAGATAATCAGCTCATTAGAATTGAGCTCCGTGCATGAACTGTGTTCCAATCGACATGATCTCTACACAGTGTTTACTGCTCCCTACTCCCTGAGCAGGGGAAATCTGTTGAAGTTTACTTCACTTCGGAACATTCATTCATGGATTTGCATTGCACAAAGTCTGTCTAAACACACGGACAAGTGTGACATCATATACCTCTGTAAATCAATACAATTTAAATTCACATCTCGCACACTTCAATGCACTTTGAATGGAACATAATCGTTCGCTTTGAACTGGAATCATGGCAGAATATCCTGTGATGTCCACTTTGCAGGGCACTTATGTTCGAATAGAACAAACGTCTAAAACAATAAGAGAAACGTACAAAATGTGCAGAGCAGTGGGACGCTGCAAAAAAGGTGCCCTGTATATCATCACATTTATTAAGACTTTTGAACAGTAGTATAAATATTATACTGTATAAGCAAAGCTGTTTGTCACCTGCCTCCTGATTTGTTGAAAAGAGAAAAATATCTTTCCTGAAAAAAGAGAGATCAAACACTGAATGAACGGCTTGATAGTTACTAATATGAAACCATATACACTTATATCATGGCAACACTAATTGCAAAACTGTCCAGACGTTTTGAACCCCCCCCCTCCCAAAAAAAATGATCTCCTACAGTCATTGATCACTTTTTCCAAAGAGCTTCAATACACATCTAAAGCATCCACAGTCTGTAACTGAAACCAAACTGTCCCAGACACCAACTGAGAACAGCTTTATCCTTAAAAAAAGAAGAAGAAGTAAAAAAAGGTTCTAGTTTCCATTTAAAAGTCCTAACGTGGCAGACCCTTTAATATTTTCTGTAATATCAGCAGGTCAAAGAGTGGGTTTCCTGTGTGTGGATTCTTTTGCCAAGATAAATAAACCTCAGTCCAGAGGCTGCAAGCGTTGTGCTCTGTGTCCAGGCCAGATCTGCGATGCTTTTGGACTACAATCAAGCTACAGGAGCTACACAACAGTCATACTGACAGAGAAGCACCAGTCTATGAGAATGTCGATGCATCACCTAGACTAACAATTTGCCAGAGCTTGACAGAACCATAACATAGTGGTCATGCATTTGCTCAGGATTTTTTTAGGAGTTTTTCACAGGGTTGCAGGTTTGAACGTGGCCCTGTTTCTCTCCATTGCCTCGTCATTAAAACACTTACTGAAGTGGAAATGTGTCAATATCTTGTAATGAAAATGCTGCTGTTAAGAGCAAGTACACATAACGTCATCTTCTAGTAAATTACTCTTTAAGTAAAGCTACGTTTGATGCTATTACAAATATGTCTTGAAGTGTTTGAACTGTGAAAACTATTATATATATATAGATATATATATATATAAATATATATATATATATTAATTCATTAATTCAGGATGTATAACTTGACAATGGCACAAAATTCAATAAAAATTCCAGCTACAACAACCTGCAGCTGCAATATATCACAACTAGGGCTGTCAATCGATTAAAAATTTTAATCTAATTAATTTCATACTCTGTGATTAACTAATCTAAATTTATCGCATACATTTTTTTTCCTGTGAAAGTATGAAATATTTCAATTCAAATGAATCAATGAATAATAGTGACTTCAAAGTTCAAAAACTCTTTTATTATTATTTTCATTGTTCAAATAATGGCCATAACAATCACAATATGACCCAATAGAAAAATTTTTACTATACAAACAAGGCATCTTGAAGATGACGTTGGCTTCTGGTATCATGGGACGTGCTAGGTCGTACCTCCGGATTAACGTTAACTCCTGGATGCTTTGCATTGATGTGGTACTTTAGAGCGGACGAACTCCGGTGGTATACAAATTCCTTGCTGCAGACATTGCAGATGACTTTATTTTTATCAACACTTCCATCAGGCCATCTTTTATAAGTAAATGTTCCAATCAATGATCCAGGCAGCGCCATCGCATTCTCGTCTCCCTCCTTCATTTTACAGTCGAATGGTGGCTAAAACGAATGGATTAATCGGTGTTATTTTATTTTACATGTTATTTTTTCTCAGATTAATTAATCGAAATTAACGCGTTATTTTGACAGCCCTAATTACAACAGACCTCTTAAAAACACCCCATGCCGCATGCTCGGACTCTGAAATCGCAATCAGGTTAACTGGGGTCATGATCAAAATCAAAACACATCGGAGCTAGTGCTAGACCATATCTAGGGCATATTACCACAAACCATCCATCAAAATCTAATTCATTATCCAAAGCCACATCAATGCCACCAAAAAAAAAACTACCAATACTAGTTCATTACCAAGGCCTTAGTCAGATATGAAGCTGTGTACAAGCCCACATGTGACAGACATCACACTCTAAACATCTGCTATCCCCTCAGTCATCTCTCCCCTCCTTCATAGATATTTACATGAGGTACAGCCCTGAGGCTAATGAGCCTCACTGCCCACTGGCGGGGATTATGGGCCAGCAGGTTGGCTTTTAATAAACTGCACATGCCAAAAATGCATCTTTCAAAAAATTTCTTTGAAATGCTCTTCTTATTAAGATCTCATGGGCTTAATGCTTTTACTGTACGTATGTGCTGCACCTCATGGACTGATGTGCATACTGTTACAGTCACAGATCAATTTTTATGCTGACTTTGCAACTGTGAGCTCTGTGGTCTGGAAGGCTCATTGAAGGGTTGCTGAGAGAAGGCTAGCAGGAGATGAGCCTGGCGACCTACGACTGGGTTTGTGGCCAAAGTAAACTATCCGTGAGGCACATGGCATCAGCAGACAGATATACACCACAGTCAGGCATTACTCACTAGCTCTGAGTTCCTCACCCACAAAAAAATAACCTTATTCTATAATTATTATTTCCAAAGAAGTATTAGGTCGAAGCATCTGAGATCTCAATATATATATTTTGTATCTTTAATCACAATGTAAATCAGCTACTACTAAGAGCTAGGGCCAGATAACCATTTGTGCCTTCAAAACTTCAAAATGTCACTTAAATCAATGCGTTAATTGAGATTTATTTGTAATTGTGAAAACTGCTAATAGTTTCTGAGTGGAAAATGTTTCTAAACCATTTTTTATTTTATTTTTTGGTATTGTTTGTTATACCTAGAAATTGGACCAGTCTGACACTTTTACTTATCGCTTGTACCGCAAAAGTATGTATGTACTTTGACTGTTGAACACATAACCATAAGTATTCACACTTGAGTGAATTACCTCAAGAAATGCTGAGAAACATCTGGATTAACCAACCAGTTCCATATTGACTGACAAAAAGTCAGAATTCTATTCAAACATAAAATTGTTCAGTTAATTGGATGACAGGGTGAACAGCTGAAATTTCCTGCAGTTTTGACATTATTCCATTGCAACAATTATCATGAATTCGCCCATCACTTGCAGTGAGCCCCAGTGTAAGTTGCAAAGTATTTTGTGGTTTCAATGGAGCATTCACTTACCACTCTGCCTCTCTTCAATTCTTTTAATTGAAAGCAGACAACACACACATACAAACTTACCTGGCATCACGCTCCAGAGAATCCAGAGTAGGTTGGTCCAGTAATACTCCATGTGCGTGTGCGAGAGGGAGATGTGAAAGAGTGTGCGTTAGTATATGTGCGTGTCTGCGTGTGCGTAAGGGTGGAATATCCTGACAGTGCGCTCTCCTGTACACCCGGCTCTGATTGACTCGACTGCTCATAAAAACACTCTATATCTGAGGCAAGAAGGAGGGGACTGTGGCCAAACTAAAAGGAGGTGCTCATTCAGCCAACAGACAGATCTACTCTCTTTGTCAAACATAAAATTGTTCAGTTAATTGGATGACAGGGTGAACAGCTGAAATTTCCTGCAGTTTTGACATTATTCCATTGCAACAATTATCATGAATTCGCCCATCACTTGCAGTGAGCCCCAGTGTATTTAAATGTGGGTCAGTTTAAGAGGGTCACCTGTTCAGATGAGTGTCTGATACAGGCCACATTTAAAAGGTCATAAAGAAAATCTAATATAAAAGGACGTTCTAGATGCAGACCACATTTAATTCGACCAGATGCAGGTTGAAATGAGTACAACAAACAGTAGCATTACAGTATTGTACTAGTATGATGTTTACATTACTGGATTTGACTAAAGCTGGCCTGGTTCACAGCTGGATGGCAGCTGGTCAAGATGAGCAACACACAAAACATAAAAAAGCATGTTTACACATACCAACACAAATGTTCTTTATGTCTCTCTTACACATTAGCCATTCAATAATACTATATTTCCATCAGAAATTCTGTATTCAGTTCCTCCTCTTTTAGCTTTTTTTTGTTTTGTTTTAATCAAATTACAATATATATTCTCATTGTCAATTTCTTCATTTTGCAGATGGACAGACAGACAAAATAAAAGATATAAACCATGTCTGGAAAGGACAGAAATACAAGTTTTATTTACATTTTCTGAGGAACCCTTGAACCGTGACAGCAAGAAGTCCTTGAATATGCTGTCAAGATTGTCATTTCACTAGTGAACTTTAATCTGGCTGCTCACCTGATCTTTCCCGGTCACAGAAACCTATGAACTCCCAATTTATTTCTGATGACATTTCCTTTCATTTCAAAGTATGCAAGTGCTAGGGATTGAAATTGGAAATTGAAATTTCACAGCCAATCCAGCATCCCCATCTATAAAGGGAGGTCATTTTAACAGCGTCTGATATTGGAAACCAGACGTGGGAGATGCACAACACTGGGATACAATCTCATTTAAGCAAATCACATCCATGGCACTCTCATCTCAAGTTGCAAAGTATTTTGTGGTTTCAATGGAGCATTCACTTACCACTCTGCCTCTCTTCAATTCTTTTAATTGAAAGCAGACAACACACACATACAAACTTACCTGGCATCACGCTCCAGAGAATCCAGAGTAGGTTGGTCCAGTAATACTCCATGTGCGTGTGCGAGAGGGAGATGTGAAAGAGTGTGCGTTAGTATATGTGCGTGTCTGCGTGTGCGTAAGGGTGGAATATCCTGACAGTGCGCTCTCCTGTACACCCGGCTCTGATTGACTCGACTGCTCCTAAAAACACTCTATATCTGAGGCAAGAAGGAGGGGACTGTGGCCAAACTAAAAGGAGGTGCTCATTCAGCCAACAGACAGATCTACTCTCTTTGTCTTTCCCTCTCACTTCCTCCCTCCATATTTTTGTCTCTTCATCTGTCTATTCATCTATACTTGATTTGGGTCACTCGGTTATGAGCTCATGCATTGTTCCTGAAAATGCTTTTAGTGACGAATCTGGAAATTCAGATTGTAGGGATCACTGTACATCACCTCTGGCAAAAACTGATCTTCTTTAATCTTCTAAATTTCTTAACATTCAGTTTAAACTGCATCCGTTTGGATAGATGCCCTCCATCTTGATTGATTTGTGGTTAACATAGCTGCATGTTACCATATAAAGCCCACTGACAAACTCTCAGCAGAACCTTAAAGCACCATCCAAACCACACTACCCAAGCATGTAATTACTGATTATATCATAACTAATACTGATGTTCTGGCTGCTCTAATAGTGAAATATGGCCCACCTCCATTTCAACTTGACCTTGAAAACAGCAAAACCACATTGACTAACTTTTGGTCAAAATGAACATGCAGTGTAAATGTAATCCTGTAAACTACCAAACACATAATATCCTGTTTATTAAATTCATGAGACAATGGCAAGTATCCTATGAACATGTATCCTATGAGCATATTTTATTATGTATTATTAATAATAATCCTATTTTCAGGCATGTTGCAAATACATGCATCTTGTTTGATTAATTGGATCATGGTGTTGATTAAATTAACATCTTTTTTATAATTCAATATTTCATTCAGCATTCAGAATATGAATCCATATATTGTACTTGATCCGGTGTATTTTTTCCAACAATTCTGAAACAGAAAATTCTGAAATTTGAAACTGTACTAACAAATCAATCATATGAGGGAGGAAAATAATTTAGAGTATAATTAAGGCCTAAAAAAGGATTTCCAATCCCCACTGTCTAAGGGCCATATCAATGAAAATATAACATAACTAATTAAAAGTTCTCATCAAAACAGATAAGGAATATCTCAGTTTCTTCTCGCTCGTCTTGCAAACTTCTGACCCCTGTTTAGTGGACTTCCATCCTCTTCTAAGACAAGATAGACGGATCGGTTAGAGGAGAGGCTATTTGGTTACAAAACACAACATGAGGCAGCTTTTACTAGTATTGTGAGGTTGTAGCTCATAGCTCAAGAATCCCCACTGTCAGTTTGCAAAATGTCAACAGTCCAAACAAATGATAAATCGAAGAGGAACCTGCAATTAAAATTAGAGTCTAATTCTTTCTCTCAAAAGAGGATAGAGGCCTGAGAGGGAACTGGGTTGCTTCACTCACTGTTTCCACTTGGAAGGAAAATGCTTTTGTTCATGATGCTGAGCTACTGACCAAAATTGCCATGCCAATATTTAAAGTCAGAGAGGAATTCAGTAAAGATAGAAAAAGAGAGACTAACATAAAGGATGGACTGCAGAAACAAATTTTCGAGAAGTTGTTTTTACTGGAAATAATACCTCTATTTCTTCCACCAATATGTGGGGTCCCAAGCCCCTGAGGAGGAACCAACCGAGGAGAGGTTGGAAGTGAATACATATCCTCTGCAGGAACAACACTTACCGCATGACCGCAAACCTTCTACCAGCAGTAGCAACTGCAAACAATCATGCCAAAAACCTCCACATTACCTGCTGCATGATCTATGACTGCCCATTTAATTATTCACAAGCCAAAATATAAAGCCAGTAAACCATGTCATTACTCAACAAAACTGGGCCTTCCACATCTCCATCATGGTTGCAACTGATCAAGTAATAATGGACTTGCATTTTTGTGCAAAGGCATAAGGACATCAGTTTAAATATAGACCGACAGATAGACTGATTATTTTACTAACAATAAAAACAACAAACTCCTGCCTTGTTTTGTTGTAATTTCTTTCTGTTCCCAGAGTTTAAAATAGAAACTGTCCGAGAGCAGATGATAGTTGACATCTACAACCCCAAGCTGAAAATGTAAACTTTCCACGATTCTGGCAAATAATATTGTGAAGTCGCCAGTATGGGATTGCCACATATACTTAGTTGTCCTAAAGGATTTTTAGAATCAGTCTTGAAAAAAAAATAGCATATGACAGAGGTTGTTCTATTAGCTTTTATATAACATGAATACTCCTTCATTAAATGAGTACACTTCATATTAATCTATGACATGAGTCTCTAAGCCCCAACAAAAATGTGTTCATGGATAATATGAAATAATCCTAGGAATCAGAGATTTTGTGGTTAGGCCATGGAAGCATGAGTCAACCAATCAGACATGCAGAGTGTGATGTGTTTGGCCATTTGACTGACAGGCAATGTTCAACTGGAGGAATCCAGTGGTTTGGGCAAAGACGCCAGTGTCCTCGCACTCACTTGCAAGCTTTGATGAAAGCTTTGTTTTCCCAATGTACAATATTTTTCAAGAGCTTAACTTGTGTAATATTGGTATGCTAAAACCCGAATCAACACTCTCGCTGTGTTGAAATCCAGCGGTTTGGACTGTAAATCGTGATCTCATAGTCATTTGCATTCCAGCTGCTCTTCTCTCTCCATTAGATCTGCCATGAAAGGGCTATTTTTGCTGGCTATGCTGTTCAGTTCAAAGATAAACTATGACAGAACTACACAAATAAACAGACAAATAATATTGTTGAAAAACAATGTCCGATTTTCATTGCTTCTCATAGTGTCAGAGTTCCTTTGAGGACGCAGCAGTCAAGGTCAGGTTTGATGGTTGATTTGTGGCTTGGTTCTTCAATGAGTTTAAACTGAGCAGAAACACATTCGCTAAACTTTGATTCGTTGGTCTAGAAACCAGAGGCACAAATAATTACGTCCACAGGCAATCATCTCAGTTCTGTGCTACTGTTCCATTAACAGTGACGCTGAAATGGACGTCATCCACACTGAAGTCAAAAAATGTAGCTTAGACATTATGATGTGCGAGAGATTGAACTGCACCTGAACGATTAAGAGTGAACAAAGTTAGAATATATGTATGCACATGGAGATAGATAGAGATTAATATACATTTTGGGGAAAAAAGAAGATTGGAGCTATATATATATATTCATAAAGGTCCACTCTTAACTTAATTGTAACCCTCAGTCGGGTGTAAGATCACATGAAAATGCACAAATGAGGTTGTATGATTTCATATGAATTTGACAACAATTCACAGGAAAATATAGCAATAAACTGCCATGACACTGTGTTGCCATTTCTTTTGGTTAATTTTTTTTTTAACAATGAAACCTACAAATAACCAAACATAGAATTAAAGCATAAGCTACCCCCAAGTTAGAAAAATATTTTATATTATTAGTTAGTTGCAAGCTAAGTTCACATACATTCCTTATTTATATTGGCAAGATTATTAAGATTCATGTTAGACATTCTTTCATAATTTATGTGTACAAAATAAAACAGCCCTGGAAACTGAATTGATCTGCACTACATGATATTCCCACCGCTTACACTCTTTATATTTGTTCATCATGTTGTCTTCTCAAAATCTACGTCCATCACGTACAGCATTTGAAAGCACACACAGAGCACTGACAATAATAGCCACATTGTTGCCATCATGAAGGTCTGTTTTCTTGGAGCACCACATTTTCAAAAGTGTCATAAAATCTTGATATTTCTGATGGAACGTCTCCATATTTCTAGTTTCATGTGCCAATACCCTAAAACTCTCTCAGTCCTCATTGGTTTTATTATTGCACATGATGTGGTTATTCACATGAGAATACTGCTGAGAGAATGGAGAGCAGTTTAATTGTAAGCAGGGCAACAGTGTACCAATAATGCTTATATATTGTGAAAAATGGCAGAGGCCTTTAATATAAATGCTGAAAGCAAGCGAGCAAATGATCTAGCCTGAGCAGCGAGTCGTTCTTACTTTTCCAGATATTTGGCATCTGAGCTGACTTGCGTTCAGAGCCAGTAGCAACACTGAGAGATGTGGAAACTGAAACCGCGCACCACAGCAGGAATAGCCACATGATTTGCACTACATACACACACATGCACATGCACACGCACAAAGTACTAAAACATGCAAACAAATGCATAGACATGAAGACACACAACCAGAAACCAACAAGGGACAACACAGCTCCGTTTAACCCAGCAATTTATAACCACACCACCTAATAAATTATATACACAGGTAAACTCAGGGTTCACATTAAACCACTGGACTTAACAAATCCATGACACTATCAATTCACAATTCCTCACTGTCATCTACAGCAAACAAGGACCTTGTGGGCAGAAACTGTCCTTTGTAAACTTTACGCTGCAAAAGTAATGACTTTTGAGCCTTAGCTTTGGCCTTGGTGTGTTCTCACTTGAGTCAGCCCTTCAGTGGCTGCTCGAGCACAGGCATTTGTTTCAGCATCGACCAGTTAGCTCATAATGTGGTCTAAAATCACCCAATGTCTTGTGCGTGCCTGCTAAAGGGAAATGCTCCTTATTCATAGAGCTTCTACATCCCTTCACATGAAACTGAATGGAAAAATGGAAAAGAGGGGGATATCATATCTTTCTTTTCTCCTGCATCACCATGGAAAACGCAGAGCTCCATCATTTCCAGCATGTAATTATTAGGTTTGAGGAGACTTAGACGTAATCATTTATTTCAGGGTTGACCGCTTAAACACCGAACTGAGCCCCTGTGAGCAGGCCCTGTAAATGCATCCCATATGATGACTTATTATCAGGAGAACGCATTATACTTCTTGAGGCTGAGAAGATTTTTGCAGTAATAATGCAGAGTCATTTCTTTCTTGCATAAATGTTTTTGTTGTCCTCTTATTTCCTAGCAATACAGACATTTAAAAGACATTTCACTCAGTAGTAAGTGGAAACAATGAGACCTGGTGCTTTAGCCAGTGCCGTAACATTAAATGAAACTATGAAACGAAAACTAAACCAGAACATTTTTGTTCATTGAAATAAAAATAAAATTTTAACCAAAATGAAAACACATTTTCATGACTACAAAACTCATTCAAATGAAAATTGTAATAAATTATTATATTACAGAATTTGAAATCTTCACAAATCTTTACATTGAACAATACAGCATAAAACTTAAATATAACACTGTTTGCAATTTAGCACTTTAAATGTTATATTTATCGCAGGTTTGCATCATATTCTGAGTTTGCATTTGACGGTTTTAATTCATTTTGATGAATACTGAATCTGTTTTTTGCAAGTGGGATGAATGAATGCACATTTACATTTAGTCTAAATCTACATCATGTTCACACTGTCACGTATGGGAACACAGGAGATGGAAAATCCAAGTGCAGTGTGGTTTATTAAGGGTAATCCAAATCAGAGTCAAAAACAAGCCGGGGTTGTAACCAACATCAATCCAAACAGAAACAAACAAACAAACAGGAACAAGAACAGGAACTCAAGGACTAGGAAAATGCGAGGAAACTAGGTGATGGAAAGTAAGGACTTCATGACAAAAACAGAAACAGAACGGTTTAAATAAGCAGGATAATGACTGTGAAAGTGAAGAAACCTGAGTGCAATTAACAGATGTGCAATTACCGTGATGAAGGGACAAAGCTTTGTGGGAATTATAGTGCCTGTAGTGAGGTGCCTTTGGGGAAGTGAGACCACTAGTGGACATCCAGGTAAACAGAGACCAGACAGCGTGACATTACCCCCTCCTCCACGGAGCAGCTAGCAGATGCTCCACCCGAAACCAAGAAGAGACCAAGGAACACAGAGACCAGGAGGGAGGTGGAGCGGCGGAGGACCAGGGGGAGGGACGGAGGGCCAGGTCCATAGAGGGAAACAGAGAGAAGAGGGCAAAAAACAAAACAAAAACAACAACAAAACACAAGTCCAGGAAGGACAGAAAGTTCAGTGGCCCCGGGCCGAATCGAAAGGGCAGTAATCCAGGGTGGAGCAAGGTGTAACTGGAGCCATGCGGTTGAGTCAGAAACCCACCAGGGCGGCGCAGAAGACCACCAAATCCATGTGGTCCAGACAGAAACCCACCAGGGCGGCGCAGAAGACCACCAAATTTATGTGGTCCAGACAGAAGCCCAACAGGCGGCGCAGAAGACCACCACATCCGTGTGGTCGAGACAGAAGCCCAACAGGGTGGCGCAGAAGACACCACAGTGGGATCGATAATACATGAGAGCAAGTCTGGATAGGCAAGTCTGAAAAAGAGAACATGAACAAGTCAAGGGTGGCCTCTGTGGCCACGACAGGATCAGTTGAGTGCTCAGAGAGTTCGGCTGAGACATGGAGAGGCTCTGGTAGTTCAGCAGAGACGTGGAGAAGCTCTGGTAGTTCTGCAGAGTTTAAACTGGATTCAGGAAGATCAATGGTGACTTGACTCTGCTCATGAAGATCATTGGTGACTTGACTCTGCTCATGAAGATCATTGGTGACTTGACTCTGCTCATGAGGATCATTGGTGACCTGACTCTGCTCATGAGGATCATTGGTGACCTGACTCTGCTCATGAGGATCATTGGTGACCTGACTCTGCTCATGAGGATCATTGGTGACCTGACTCTGCTCATGAAGATCAATGGTGATTTGCATTTGCTCATGAAGATCAATGGTGACTTGCCTTTACCCATGAAGATAGTCGGTGACTTGACCTCGCCCATGAAGATCATTGGTGACTTGACCTTGACTCTCGGGGGTCAACGGGAACCTGACTCGACTCTGGAGGGTCAACTGTAGCTGTCATCCCGTGTAGAGGCGCTGGACAAGCGGCCATCTTGTGCCATGACTCAGGACTGGCGGCCACCTTGAGCTGTGGCGCTGGGCTGGCAACCACCTTGTGCTGTGGCGCTGGGCTGGCGGTCATATTGTGCAGTGGTGCTGGGCTGGCGGTCCTACTGTTTGTAGACCCCGGTCTAGAGTCGGCCATCCCACCGAGAGAGACAGGTGTGGCTGAGTCATCCCATTGAGATTGATGCTGTAGGTAACTGGTGAACCCCCAAAAGTCCAGTATCTCCAGCCCCTTCATCTCCCACCCAGTAAAAGGGTATCCAGGCAGTCGTTGAAAAGGTCCTTCAGGGCCTCATCATTATACCCCATCCCCACTGCCATTGTCCAGAACATTTGCGCCAAGCCCCCCACCTCACTCCCCTTTTAACGGAGAGTGGTTAGGTTAGAAAGTCTCCCAATCTGCTCCTTTATGGTGGCTGGGGAATGTATACGAAATCCCACACTGCTATTATCTTAGCATGATGGAGTCCTTCTGTCACGTATGGGAACACAGGAGACGGAAGATCCAAGTGCAGTGTGGTTTATTAAGGGTAATCCAAATCAGAGTCAAAAACAAGCCAGGGTCATAACCAACATCAATCCAAACAGAAACAAACAAACAAACAGGAACAAGAACAAGAACAGGAACTCAAGGACTAGGAAACCTCGAGGAAACTAGGTGACGCAAAGTAAGGACTCCATGACAAAAACATAAACAGAACGGTTTAAATAGGCAGGATAAGGACTATGAAAGTGAAGACAACTGAGTGCAATTAACAGGTGTGCAATTACCGTGATGAAGGGACAAGGCTTTGTGGGAATTATAGTGCCTGTAGTGAGGTGCCTATGGGGAAGTGAGACCACTAGTGGACACCCAGGTAAACAGAGACCACAACGCCTCTGTACTTCCAATTTCTCCCAATATGGGGAAAGGAGACTTGTCAGTCAGTAAATGGAAAAACAAAGGAACTGGAGTAAATTTTTGTAAATTAAAAAGTAATGCATTACGTTACTAATTACTTGAAAAAGGTAATATGAGTCACGTAATCAGATTACTTTTTTCAAGTAACTAATGCATTACTTTTTAATTTACAAAAATGTACTTGAAAAATGTAATCTGATTACGTAACTCATATTACTTGTAATGCATTACCCCAACACTGTTTACAGTAACAAGAAATCATCCAAAACAGATTTGTGCTTTCTGCTTCATCAGCTTGTATGATAATCACGCCCAGAAAGTTGATTTTATTGCAAGTCATTTGTCACAAATCAACAAACCAGAGATTAAGCAATTTAAGTTTCCTAGACCTAAGTCACAGTCACAGAAACTGCTGAAACTTCAAATATGCTATGCTATTCTGTAAATATACAGGAGTGAAAATAAACACATAATTGCTCTACAAATGGGTATGTCTCAGTTCCTAAGTCTTTTGAAAAGGTCTGGAAATATTGCATGGGCATCTTTACAAAGAGTACTGAAATATAGCTGGGTGGCTGGGTTTGGATCTAGCCAAACAGCTGGGGACCTGGAGCGAGTGTTCAGCTGGAAATACCAGCTCAGATATTCAGATGGTTGATTTTACATACTGCTTGGTGGATTAGAGGTAAAGATTATTCCAGAGGCATAGAAGCACCACTCCATGGAAAGAATGAAAAATCCCACAATGCCTGTATTGAATACAGATGATCTATTTGTTAAAGTAGAGAGACATAGCCTGAGCATATAAGAGGCACAAATAACATTATCCAACAGAAAAAAAGTCAAGCAGAACATAAAACTTGTGTAATTATGGAATAATCACAAACGTAGAAATTATTTAGGAATTTCCTGTCAAAAATTTCCAGAATTTTACAACAGGATCTATTTGGATAGTCAAAAAAAATAAAAAAATAATGTGTTCTTGGAGAAGCATCTCTTTCCCCGATGGTTATGGTGATTAAAATTGGCTGGTGACAGCTATAATGACTGCACTATTCTATCAGCTCTCAATAAGGATGTTCTCAGTTGGACTTGTTAGTCAGGATCAGAAACAGTAATTTGTTTTCAATAATCAGCAATCAATCATCTGGCAATGTATTTATATTATAAATTATATCATTTATAATAATTATATAATTATAATAATTATTATAATTTTCTTTTATATATATTTTCTGCTATATAATGCAAAACATTGCTGATTCATTTGTAAATTTTCAACACAATGCTTTCAAGATTATCACAACCTAAAGACTAACACGTAAATGGTGGAGAAAACTTAACCAAGCTTCGACAAATGGACGCCTGCATGTTTTTTTTATAGACTTCAATAGAATTTCCTCTTCCTTCATTGTAATCTCTGGTTAGTTAATAAAGCTTTCCAGTTGAAGCTCCATGCACCTCTGTGGCTCACAAAACTGCTATAATTGAAGCAAGACCACTGGGCTCATGGTTAAAACCTCTTTGTGCCTCATAGGTGAGGTAGCTGACAGACCACACACTCAACCATATTTGTACTTCGGTCTCACAAAAGACAGCGCTGACCTTTGTACACACATTATACCTGGCACTGGATCAGCCCAATACATAAAAAGCTTAACCAAACATTAAATGCACAGTTAAATGGACCCATGACCACATGAAAGCATTTGTGACCACTGAGTTCAGGACAGCTCTAAAGTATCACAATTTAAGCATTCACACTTTGAAATATGAGTAGCATATTCATAAAAATAATTTATATTTTATACTGCCAAACCATATTCAACCCAGTGTGTGATAACTTAGTTCTTGCGTTATTTCTCCTGTGTAGTTAATTTTACAGCAGTTAAATATTTTTCTGTAGAAGCAATGATTATATTTTTATGATACCCTGAGGGACACATAATGCTTATACTCACATTTATTCACATTTCAATAATTCCACTGCAATAACTTCTAAAAATTCTAAAAACTACATCTATAATCTTTTCATATATATATATATATATATATATATATATATATATATATATATATATATATATATATATATATATAATTTTCACATCATGTATAATGAATCAGTCAAATATGACATGCAAAAAGCATGTAATTCTTTATGAGAACATTACATGTTTAAAGCATGTTTAAAGTTATCAGTGAGATGGCTCTATTTCCAGACAGCCAGTTAACCCTGTGGAGCAGCGGCAATACCTCACCAGAATAAGCCTGTAATGATGTGACAGGGTCAACAGGCTAATGTCTTTATGAGGGGAAAATGCCACATGTGCAATGCAAACCTTAATGTATCACTCTGAGGGAAATGCAGGGAGAGTTATGGTGGATGTGGAGGTGGAGTCACATGGTTTCCTTCTACTTGTAATCTTTAAAAGGTGCAGACCTATGGACACTATGGGTGAACTTGTATAGTTGGGAATAAAATCTTATAAAGAGGACTACTGCGGCTCAGTACAACATTATATAGAAAGGTCAAGGTCAGGTGCGCTTCAAAACTTTTTTTACACATTTGAGACATTTTTCTGACGAACTAAAGGTTTCATAAAATGCACAGCACGTCTTGTCAAAAAAAAGTGATTTTAATTGTATTGAATCAACACTTGCAGTGTATTCAAACCTTAAAAGTATATAAAAACTATAGACTTACTTGCAGACAAAATAATACTAATGAAATAAATGGCCAGTTAAGTGTGCTTAAAAGTACATGTTTCTTAACACATTTAAGTACACTTTTAAAAAGTGCACTTTGTAATAGTGTTACATTAAAGGTTTTGCTTCAGAATACATTGTAAATCACTATGTTTTAATAATCTATAGTGGTGCTTTAAAGGAGTACACTTCTTTTTATGTTTATGTGACCAACATACAAAAGCACATGCACTGTACTTGACATTTCAATAACAAGTTCATTCAAAAATTCTTCCATCATTCACTCACTCCCCTGTCATTCCAAACCCATAATATGTCTTTGTTTTCTTTTGCAAGAACACAAACGAAGATATTTTGGAAAATGTTCCAAATGTTTATAGCCACAACTTTTGGGTGAACTATCCCTTCAAAACTTTAAAGTTTGGCTATAATTTTCCATATCCACTGTGACACCTTATTCTTATTGTTTGTATTCCATAAGGCCATCAGTTCATCAGCTTCTCTCCTGTCTCCTTCTTGCAGGCCCTTACTTTTTCCCTTCACCCCTAACTTCAGAGGAACTGGTTTCTGTGCGGACAGCATGTGGCTGGAACATTGTGTCATGTACATGGGAAGCTGTAACCAAAGAAACGCACATTAAAAGTTCCACTAGAGTTACATTTTCTGTGTAAACAGATCTGGTGGACAGTCAAGCCAGAATGGGGGGGTCTGCCTCGAATCTCGTCATACAGTAAGTATGTGAGTGTGTGCTCTGACAAAGCATATAAATACTGTCCCCTGGTGTTAACATTCTGTTTCCTGTTGCAAAGATTTTAAGTGACCCATTACTGCACTCAAAAAATTATTTTATTCTTCTATTGAACACAAAAGGAGATATTTAAAAAAATGTTTGGTTACTACTGACTTAAATTGTATAGACAACATAATATATATTAATATCTATATTAATATATAAAATCTAAACCTTAGTTGCTTGTCTGGAAGAAACACATAGTACAAAGAACAAGCACTGGTAGAACATCTACTATAATATACTGAAATGTTGCTTGTATACAAATGCAAACAAAAATGTGTTCATAAGATTTGGGTGTATCAGATTGTTTTTAAAAGAAATTAATAAAATCGATCTAATTAAATGTATCAAATTAAATGTATCAAAAAGTGACAGTAAAGGCTTTTAAATCTAATTAATGCTGTTCTTTTGAACCTTATTTTAACAAACAATCCTCAAAAAAAAAAAAAAAAAAAAAAAAATCAGTAGCAATGTTCTCAGCAGTGATAATGATAAGAAATGTTACCTAAGCAGCTCAAAACAGAAATTCTGAATATTAATAACTACTGTCATATTGTCACGGTTTTACGCTGCCTGAAGGAATACGGAGTCGAGGATAAACAGAATAAGGCTTTTAATATATCCAACACAGGGGATATCCAACATGGAGCACAGAGGTAGACACACGTAAGTAGCAAGTGGTCACAAGTGAGCACAAGTGAGAAGACCCGACAAAACAGAACTGAAGGGACACGGCTTATGAACAACAGATAATTGGGGAAACACAGGTGGATGGAATCATTAAATTAACAGGGACATGGAACACATGAGGAAGATAATAGACACCTGGGAACTAATCAAACTAAACACGGAAGACAGAAACTGGGTCACGGGCGAAAACAAGCTAAATGAGTCCAGGTGTGTGACAGTACTCCCCCCTCCCGGTAGGTGCGTCCTCGCACCGTAGAAACAACAGAGGGAGGCATGGGTGGGAACCTGGGAGGAGGTTCCGGTGGAGGACGGACTCCCAGGAGGGGGCCAGCAGACAGGGACCACAGAAGGAGGAGCCAGGGAGGAGACGACGGAGGAAGGAGCCAGGGAGGAGACAGGAGCAGGAGGAGCCAGATGGTCCACCAGAGACCAGCCAGGACGGAGATCCAAGGTGGAGTCGACGGCGGGAGGAGCCATGGTGAAGGAAGGGTCGACGACACCAGGGGGCCGACAGGCGGAGACTGCACCGATGGGTGAGGAGCCCAAGATGGAGCAGCACAGCCGCAGAGCCAGGGGGACGTCGAGGTTCCGGAGGGCCTAGGTGGAGCAGAAGGCTCAGGCGACCAAGGCGGAGGCAGGGTCCTGGCAGACCGCTGTGGAGCCGGAGCGACCGAGGATGGAGGTGGAACCGGAGGGAAGGAGGAGCCTGACAGAGCCGGAGGGATGGAGTGACGAGGTGGAACCAGAGGAGTGGAGTCCCGAGGCGGCGGATGGTCGACGACTGACCAAGGTGGAGCCGGAGGCACGAGGGAGCCCGGTGGAGCAGGTGGGATGACAGGCCACGGTGGAGACGAGGGAGCTAAGAGCCAAGGCGGAGCCGCTGGGTCGAAGGACCGAGGAGGAGTCCAGGGCTCGGAGGCTGGAGGCGGAGACAGGGCCTTAACACGCCAAGGCGGAGCTGGAGACTGGCAGTCCAGCGGCGAACCACCGCGCCCCGATGGCGCGGACTGAGGGTGAGCTGCGGGACTGACTGGCACCAGCAGGGATGACGAGGAACTGGCTGGTCTAGGAGGAGGAGAGAGGAGAAGGATGGGGGGAACGACAGGAGGATCAGGGCTGGATGGAACCAGCGGAAGTGGAGCAGAAGGACCAGCAGGTTTGGGAGGAGGTGGGAGAGGGAGGCTGGGAGGGAATGCAGGAGACACAGAAGATTCAGGGCTGGGTGGAACCAGTGGTGAAACAAAAATCATGGCTGGGCAGAACCAGCGGAGACACAGAAAATTCAGAGCTGGGCGGAACCAGCGGAGACACAGAAGATTCAGAGCTGGGCGGAACCAGCGGAGACACAGAAGATTCAGAGCTGGGCGGAACCAGCGGAGACACAGAAGATTCAGAGCTGGGCGGAACCAGCGGAGACACAGAAGATTCAGAGCTGGGCGGAACCAGCGGAGACACAGAAGATTCAGAGCTGGGCGGAACCAGCGGAGACACAGAAGATTCAGAGCTGGGCGGAACCAGCGGAGAAACAGAAAACTCAGGGCTGGGCGTAACCAGCGGAGAAACAGAAAACTCAGGGCTGGGCGTAACCAGCGGAGAAACAGAAAACTCAGGGCTGGGCGTAACCAGCGGAGAAACAGAAAACTCAGGGCTGGGCGTAACCAGCGGAGAAACAGAAAACTCAGGGCTGGGCGTAACCAGCGGAAATGGAGCAGAGGAAATGACTGGAGGAGGTAGGAGTGGGAGACTGAGAGGGTATACAGGGGAATCAGGGCTGGACGGAACCAGCGGGGAAACAGGAAAATTAGGGATTACCTCCATAGACCAGTCCATCAGATCCAGAACTTGCTCCATATGATCTTCAGAGACTGCATATAGCTCACCCTCAGTCGCAGGAGTGTGGGCAGGGCTTTCCTCCACGCCCTCGATCTCCACGAGGACTCCCACGATGCACAGTGTTGCCGGCTCACACACCTGGTCAGTCGCGCTCTCGAGATCCGGCTCCCTGTCAGTGGATGGCTCGGGCTCTGCGGCTGCGGTGGGCTCTGGCTCCGTGCGGCGAGATGGTGGCTGGCTGGTCTCTGGGTCGGGAGTGGGGCTGGCGAGGTCCTCTATGGGGCAGATGGTGAGAGATGAGCCATTTCTCGCCAGAGTCCACTCCACGTATGCGGCGAAATCCTCTCGAGGACCATCTTCGGACGACAACGCTCTGCATTTGGAGTTCAGGCTGGTGTTGTAGAAGGTGCAGAGCGCGCCGTCCGGGTAGCTGGTGGCATTAGCTAATAGGAAAAAATGTCTGGTATGGTCCTCGAGAGAACGTCCTTCCTGCTTCAGCAGGAGGAGGAGGAATTCGGGACGATAGAGGGGATCCATAGACACTAAGAAAAGAAAAGACTGTGAAAAAACAAAAGCAAAACGGAGGGAAGAACACGCAGTTTTCTATTTTCTCTTTTGAGGTCGGGTCTTCTGTCACGGTTTTACGCTGCCTGAAGGAATACGGAGTCGAGGATAAACAGAATAAGGCTTTTAATATATCCAACACAGGGGATATCCAACATGGAGCACAGAGGTAGACACACATAAGTAGCAAGTGGTCACAAGTGAGAAGACCCGACAAAACAGAACTGAAGGGACACGGCTTATGAACAACAGATAATTGGGGAAACACAGGTGGATGGAATCATTAAATTAACAGGGACATGGAACACATGAGGAAGATAATAGACACCTGGGAACTAATCAAACTAAACACGGAAGACAGAAACTGGGTCACGGGCGAAAACAAGCTAAATGAGTCCAGGTGTGTGACACATATAGGCTAATGTTGACTCAATGTATTTTGCCCCACCCCCAAATATATGATTTGACTATCAGTCGAATATTGGCAAGATTCGAAAATTCCAATTTGACTATGAAAATCCTTGGTCAGGGACAGCCCTACTCGTTTTGAATGGCTGTCAGTATTGGAAAATTATTATTATTATTATTATTATTATTATTATTATTGCTTTCTACCAATAGGGGTTAGCTGCTAAAATAAATAAATAAATAAGGTATGATGTAAGTTCAAGTGTTTGTTTGTCTACAGTGTTTGGTTTTAGTAGGTTATTCCATGCTATAAAAATGGGATGTGGGGTCATGATTGTGTACTTGCAATTGAGTCTGTGGGAGTTTGAGTAGACACCATGGTTCCAGCTCACGATCACTACTACGCTGACTCCGGCTCCAAACGTCATCAGCAAAACATGACAGCAGCCATTTCTGGGACATTTAGGTTTCATTTCAATGAAAAGAAGTGGAGATCTGCATTCAAATTATGCTGTCATTTACTTATTGCCATTCTGTTAGAAAGTTAAACTACCGGTATGCATGGCTTTCAACCATACAGCACAAGATGTTAGCCAGAATGACAGCCTCAGTCACCATTAATTTTCATTGCATCTTTTTTTTTTTTTTTTTTATTCCACAGAGAAAAGTAAGTCATACAGGTATGGGACCACATAACTACGAATAAATAAAGACACCATTTCTGGGTGAACCATGCTTTTTCGGGGGCAGTCAGGGCCTAACGATTAGAGAGTCAGACATGAAACCCAGTTTGAGTCTCAGTATTAGCAGGGGTTAACCTATAGGTCGGGGAGAGTGAATGAACAACACTCTCTTTCACTTTCAATAATCAAGATTTGTTTCTCACTGAACCACCAACTGCTCCCCAGGTTCCGCAGCAAATATGGCTGCCCACTGCTATCTGTGTTCACTACTCACTTCGGTGTGTGTTCACTTGGATGGGTTAAATGCAGAGCTCAAATTCCGATTATTGGACACAGTACTTGGCTACACTTCTATTTAAATGTGTTGTGCAATGAATGTAATTAGTGATGTAATATTGACCCACAAGAGGGCAGCATAACATAAACATAAAGCTACAGCTCATTCTATGTCATGTTTTCTCATTTCTGAAGTTCTTGCAACAATTATAGCCTCTTGATATGTTTGTTTTTGGGTTTAAACTTCTTAAGTAAGAGTATAATAAACATGTTAAAGTATATAATTTTAATTAAGAAATGTTATATATATTATAAATATATATATATATATATATACATATATACATATACATATATATATTATTATTATTATTATTATTATTTTATTTTTTTTGCTTTAATACACCCCCAAAAAACATGAACATGACTTTTAATATGCTATACGTGGTTTGCAGAGATTTAAAAAGAGAGAGTAAGACATGGTAAACAGTGATGCCTTTGATGATAACACTGATGCCTTTGTGGATATCAATAATCATCATTAGCACATGCAGTAATCAGATTGACAGGATGGAAGGAGAGAGAGTCATAGTACTAACTGAGCTGGCTTCACTGCAGTATCCTCCTGACTACAGGACCACAGCTACCGCAGCACTGATAGGCTTGGATACTTAGCGAGAGACAGCAACCAAACCCTTCCTCCCCCCTCTCTCTCTTCTCTTCTCCTCTTTCTCAATCTCTTGTGTCTCACTCTGCTGTCGTAGAGACTGCAGCTGCACACACTCAGTGAGTCCTCTCTCTCTCTCTCTCTGTCCTGCTGTCTCACTCAGCGTTTCAGGAACAGAAACGGACTCTTCTGCACTGTTCTCTGCATGACTGTCACAAAGGTAAGCGTGTGCTGGAGCGTGTGAGGCTGGGAGGGGCTGCTGGGTTTGGGCTTCACTGCAGTGGGATGTTCTGCTGAATCTGTGACTGTAGTGTACCGCAGTGCCGGACAGGTGGAGAGTGTTTGGTAATGCAGGTGAATCTTATGCCTGCTGGATTTGCTGTGCAGTACAAACTTCTATGTGTGGTTGTCCAGCTGCCTCTCTGTGAGTGTTTGATATGTGAGAGCCTGTCCCGCAGTAGGGCAGTGGGTCTTGGCTGGGTGAGGCATGTTTATGTGTGAGCGTGTGTGTATGTGTGCAGCTTTAGCAAACTGATTACGATGAGGAGCTTTTAATCCAGGGCTGCCCTGCATAAAGGCTGAGCTGTGCTTTTTTTTCCGAGGAGAGACTGGGCATGTCACATAACATACTACAGTATGCGTGACAGTTCTAAAAAGGAAAAAGAGGGAAATGGACAAGATGAGAAGGGGTAGGCCAAGGGATATAGGGAGAATTCAGGTCAACTTGGACACTTTTTGACATTATTATTTTATTTTGACATAGATTATAATATCAATATCAATTTAACTGAATTCATTGTATAAGTATCAATGTGGATCAGGCTAATTATGTCTTTATTGTTCTTGTTTGTATGTTTATAAAAGAGTTTTAAGTTTGACTTATGTCATTTGACTCTCATAGTTGTCATGAGCTGCTGGCTAACTGAATATAATTCATAAAAGTTGGACTAACTAAATAATTATATGAAATTATCTTAAATGCAGTATACAATCAAACAGATTTGTAAAGTCTGTAAAGCTGATATTTGAAGAGATAAACACAGAGAGACACTGTTTATAAGACAAATATACTGTGCATATGTTTATGCATTTTATATATATATATATATATATATATATATATATATATATATATATATATATATATATATATATATATATATATATATGTTTTGTATGTAAAATATATCAAATCTATAATAAATAATTATATTATATTATACAGTATTATATTATTACTCAGAGTTGCAGTTTCTTCATTTATGCAATGCATATCTCACTTAAATCTCAGTCAATGTCAGTTTTCATGCAGTGATGTGTGTTGCAGTTATGCCTGGCAGAATTACTGGCTTGATGCAGGTGCTGACTGTGTAAGAACTGATGTGTGTGTGTGTGTGTGTGTGTGTGTGTGTGTGTGTGTGTGTGTGTGTGTGTGTGTGTGTTTTGCTCTGACGGAGAAGGGTGAGATGTTGAGTGGGGGTTCGAGTGATGGGTACTGTACAGAGCTAAATGACCTTGCAGTGTTTGTGCATGTGTGCTTACTGAGCAGAACAGCACTCTGTGGCAGACAGTGAGAGACAGAGAGCGATTCCACTCAAAAGAGTGCGTCTGCATGTGAGAGTGTGAGCGCACATATAGACTAGTGTTTAACCACACTGCTGTGTGGCAGGATATCCTCACAGACTCTTGGGACTGAAATGGTCACACACCCAGACTGTCATGAACAGGACAAGATGCATCTTTCACTGCAGGGCTATAAAACAGCTGGCTGCACGTCACTTCCTGTCACACACAGCGCAATGCGATAATTAATAAATCACTGTGGATGTTCATTTCATACAGTTTATGAACTAAAGGCAAAAAAGTCTCATGAAAGAAGGAAAGCTAAATATTGTATTCATAAAAAATGTGTCTCTCAGACAGTCTAAGAAAAGTCCCCATATAACAGGTGTTAGAGCTTACTAGCACTACTTTACAGCACATATAACTGACTTTTTTATTTAATTATCAACCGAAATAAAATAAAATAAAAATGGTAGCATGCTAGTGGTAGCATTCTTAAAAAAAAAAAACTTTAGAAATGATAAGATCTTTAAAATTACATCAGAATAGCCAGGCACCACAAAGTTACTCCCTAAATCCCACACCACACTAACTTAAAAGGTATGAAATCTACCGAAACATTGTAATCAATTATATATTAAGAGGCAAAAGAAAGCTGGAGGAATGGATGGAGGAGGGGTAAGAGATCATTCTGTCTGAGTTTAAGGTCAAAGCATGAAACCCTCATGCCTTTGTTTAAAACTTAAGCATTTTTTTCACCCTGGGACATAATTTAGTCTGACAGAAATGCCAACAGGCATCAGATTCTCCAGTGAATATTTTCCCCAATATCAAGGCACAGAGCCAGGCAGACATTGCATGTTCAATATCACTGAATGTGCTGTGAGTGTATTTACTGGGGGATTGTGAGAAGGGTCCTCATCTATGGTGTGTGTGGGTGGCTTTGCACATGTCTGCATGTCATTAGGTCGAGAGGCAGGTAGGAAGTTTCACATATCAAATGCACAGAAACACACTTGTCAGGAGTGTTTAAGTGGCTGAGAAGACACTGCGTTGGTAGGAGGACTGTTAACTTGTTCATTGCTATAATTTCAGAGAAAAAAGCCCATGTATTAAACAGTGTTTGTCAGTAATTAAGTAACTTTATGAACAATGCTATAATGACTTCATATAATCGAGTATCATATCATCAGAACTTGGTTGCTTTATTTATTTATTATTGTTTTTAGAACAACAAAACAAAAAAATGCACAAAAAATATGAATGACTCATTCTACACTACATAGATTTTTGTCCAATCAAATGCTCTCTAGAACAAAAAAAGAGGCTCTTCCTCTAATATTATCTTCAGCAACTAGCAAGTAGCAAAGCATGGTGACATAACTAAAGCCAGGTGAAATGACATAAAAGAAAAAAAGAGTAAAAGAAAAGAAAAGAAACAGACCCTTTAATGTCCTGCCCAAGTTTCTGTTTCAATATTAATCATACTTCCCCTACAGGATATTTCAGCAAAACTCAAAGAGCCACACAGATGGGAAATCAAAAATTACCTGTATTACAGTGTATGATGTAGCTGTCCATCTGTGTAAACAATGTGCAAATAATTAAACCAAAAAGTACACGATTTATAAAGTTATTGGCTTCTAAAGTAAGGAGTCGACTCTGAATCGCTGAAATGAGTCGTTATAGATTTCAAATCTTTTGCCCATCTCTATGTACGTCACTAGGAACACTTTGCATAATAATCTCCGCCTACCATCTTGAGAGAAACGGAACTCTGAGCAGCCTCACCCCCCACACAGACGCTCTGGTTGGTGTGATAGCATCGTGTCGAGGAGACCGTTTGTTTTATTTTCACTGCCAAAGAATGAAGATCAGAAGAACCAATGGCTAAAATTCATTTTCACCACAATACCAGAGCAGTACAACAAATCCCTTTTGTTGTGTTGACAACATTTCACTGATGACTGCTTTTCTAATCTCGATGAGTACAGCGGGATTTTCAAAGCGTTTGGCCATAAAAGATGGTTCATTACCAACTTTATTTAGAGCATCTCCGAATCACAACGCGAAGTATGATTATGAAGTTATGTGTCTGTTTTCTCCCGAGCGTCTTATCAGTATGTGTGCTGTCTGCAGCCTGTCTGCGCTGATCGTCATGTACAAACACGTCATTAAAATGAAGTGTAACTCCGTGAATACTCAACGAAGAGACATGAGAGAGATATCTATAGAAAGCTTGACATGTCTACTTTAAAACTAAACAAGCTGCTAACATATATTCTGTGATAAAGTAATCCATATGAAAACAACGCGATGTCTGTTTTTCATGTCTCCCTTCGTTTTATCCAATGTGACCACGCCCCCGCGCTTAACGCGCTATTCTATTCAAACTGAAGCTCGCGGCTTGAATACACCCACAGAAGAAAAAGCAGCGAGACTGTTCAAGTTTTTTATTTTACTGTTTGCTTTGCGATGAGAGGAATAAGACATAATTCACCCCAAACAGATGCTAATGCATAGTTTACCGTGGAGGTGTGTGCAGAACAACCAATCAAAACTATGTCAGTTGACCAATCAGAACACAGTATTCTACCGAAACTGAATCTTTTGAACAGCTTCGTGCGAACCGTTTGGGGATTTCTGAGAATTGAGGTAATTTTAAAATGATATTTTGACAAAATGACAATGTTTTTTAACCTTGGATGGATTTAAACCTAATGTACAGGACTTATAACAGTGATAGGAAGCTTAGAATTTTCATCTTACTGGCTCTTTAAATACAGTCCAAAAAAAAAAAAGACAATAAAACTGTTTGTCTAGTGTAGGTTTGTTTCAATACATGCACTTATAAAAAACCACAGAATATATTATAGAACAGAAATAACCAACAGAGGCAGGCCTGGGTTGTCATATGAAATTAGGATATTTCTAAACTATTCCCAGTCCACTAGGTGATTTATTTATTCATTTAATTTTTTTATTTGACTGAAATGCTTTTATATCTTACCAATGATAATTCTGTTCTAGATGATGAGTTTTGTGAGGGAGGGACACTGGAAAGGAGACTTTGAGCTGCTTAATGAAAACAGAGGAGTATGACACTGTTTAGCAAGCCTAGCAACCTTGAGTACAAGCTTGATTTGGATTCTGTAGTTTTTCTTTTATCCTCAGAGGGAATCTTATAATCTGGACTGAATTTTCAGGCTATTGTGCCCTATGCAAGTAGTGTGAACACGTGCTGAGAAGAGTCACATTTGGTCCAAGTCCTAGCAGCTAGCAACACCAACCTCCCGCTGGCCAAAGTGCTTATGCAGATAATGAACAAAAACTTAAAAGTCTGGCATTTTTAGTCAACTTTTTAGATTGTTTTTATGAAGCCTGAGAAAGTGCAAAACAATGTATTAATTGATGCAGATATGATAATGCCCTTGTCAATATTATGTAGACGAATATGAACAAACTGCTCTAACTCCACAGAGACTGAGAGTTTCATTGGGACTCTCTTTAGAAAAGGAAAGGAGATCATGTCATTTATAAATATCCTGCTCAGCTCCTGGAGAGCTGTAGTGAACGTGATGGAGAGACCCTGGGAAGAGGATATGTTTCCTGTGGTCCTGGGCTGTAGATAAACAGCAGCTGTGAGGCATCAGTGTGTGTTGTTCACACTATCTTGTAATTCTCATTGTCTGTCTTTGCACTCTTTTCACTCTTACTTTAAGGCACAGAAACGAGAAAATATTATATTAAAATTCTTGCTTTAAGATATCTGTATCTATTGCCACTGCAATCCTAGATGCATAGACATATACACGCACTCACAAGCTGTAGAGTCAAGAAGAATAACTCACAATGTAAAACCCCTCTGTGTGACACTACTCTGCTCTGATTGGTCCAATGACCCAGTCTGTTGTGATTGGTCTATTGCATGCAGCGCATGTCGGAAACGGAGCACCCATCACCATTACTGAATTACGGCTTATCAATAATACATCCTATTATAATAATAATAGTGCTTCACTCTGTTCTAAAAAGAAAGAATCAGAGAGAAAAAAGTTGTTTTACTCGTATGTAAGTGAACCGGACCCACAGCTTGGTAGTAAAGACCCAATAAAGTATTGCTCCATCCTTTATCATGACTCCAAGTACAACAGACATTCTACATTTTTTGACACATTTCTAGACAATAGCAGGCCCACAGCTGATTAGCAGAACCATAAAGTGAGTTTAAGGAAACGCTACAGCCTACACAAGTCAAACAATGTGGGAGAGGGAACTAAAGCATGACAGCATGATGAAGATGGGTCAAATGCTTCCGTTATCAAGATTTCAACATGCTTCTCCTACTAACACAGTCTCATGAAAATGGAGCTCATTATCTGTAATGCAGTACTGCAACACATTCCATTGAGTGATCCCACTCACCAAAGACTCTTTTCATTTTAGAGGTGAACAGCAGTCGGCTGCAGTAAAATGCTGGTAAATTACACACTTTCAGGTTTGGTGCAGTAATGCCACCAAAATTAAGAAGCACATTCCATTGAGAAAAAAAAATGCCCCTGCACAAGCTAAATCTATTCTGGCTGTCATAATACAAGTGAAATTTGAAAATTTATGAAATTTGTCAATTACAGCATTATATTTAAATCTGCCCATGTTGCATTAGATTTCTTTTTATGCGTTATTTGCAGCTTTGAGCATTATTAACCAATCATACACATTTCTGTTGATTTTAATTTTTGATTTCTGGTTCTGTTTCATCAACTATTTTTTTACTGTGTGCATACTGACTGAACTCTGAATCTCTGCACTCTCATGAATTCTCTCATCATAAACAATGTGCAGATGCAATGTAAGAGATCCTTTTTGAAATGGTCCTTGCAAAAATGTATCATTCACGCTAGACTGAAGTCATGGACTTCTTTAATGTTCACTGTCTTTATATAATATATTCTCATTTAAACATTTTTTTTTTCATGTACATGTCAGGTTTCCTGTCACTTTTGTGTTGTAATTCCACACCTTACCCTCTATGAGTAAATCAAAACAAAGAATAGACTGCATACCAATACTGTACATACATAAAGACAATGTGGGGATGTGACACTTCAGGATGGCGCACACGTTCCACACAATATACAGTAATCCAGTTGCCTTATGATAAAATTTCACTCTGATCTTCCATTATAAATCTTGATATGCTCAGTTCCTTCATAAGAAATTTCAGATAAAATTTCAGATTTCATTTAAGATGAATTTGAAATTTAGGCAGGAAAAAATCATTTAAAATGTATTTTCAACTATTAAATTTGTTTCCATCATAGTGTGTGTGCATGTCTTCATACAGAATCTCATCCTGAAGTAAGCAAATGTGTTTTATATACATTTTTTAACTTTTTTAATGTAATATTCCAAAATTTGAAGAAAAACACCAAAATCCCAGCCCATGCAGAATCTGTTCCGGCAGATTTCCACAGAACTAAAATGCTGGTCAATCACACATCCATTCCTAAATTTTTGCACGTATTATATTATAGCTAATTTGGTGATTCCATATATTACTAATAGTCTAGTACTCTCATCCTGGTTTAACACATTTTCTCTTTTTTAAATCCATTTCCCAGATTCCCCTTCCTCCACAAAATAAGCACAGAAATTGTGAAAAAAGATAGCAGATTCCATCTGGGCCTGGTCATAAGAGAGAAAGCACAATGAGAACATTATGAAAATGTTTTGATACTTCAGGCTGAAGTAAACAATACCTACAAGTTGTCTGAGGTTATTGCCGCTTAAAAGGAAAAAGAGAGCAGCTTTTTTTGTGAGCAGAAAGAAAAATAGAGGTCAGCTGAGCACCGTGAAGGTTCACATTCCTTCCCAGAATTCTCTGGCCCTCAGCAGTGTTTTTTAAAGTGATATTCCAAAACCCCAAGCCTTTTATTTCCTTAGAAAATGCATCAGTGAGAAAGTCCAAAGGAGCAAAAGGAGTGAGTGTGTTTAGGAAAAAATGTTAGACACTGCACATTCACAACAGCATGGGATAGCTATTCCAGCAAGAGTGATCAATATTATTATAAATGCCAGCCAGAACATGATAACATACAATCATTTCATTCAAATTCAGTTCTATATCAAATCTGTACACTCTCTATTGCATTAAGGCCAACAAAAACATTCTAGAATTTTAGAAATCAGGATGGAAAACATGGGCTGAATAGAAAGCAAACTTGGCATGAGAAATGCATTACATGTATTACAGTCCTCAGGAAGAAAGTCAGTGTTGTGGAAGGCAGTTTAAAGAGGCATGAATCTAACCCCATGTGATCCGGGACTTACGGCAGCACAGACTTCCTTCAGGCAGTTTTCAGAGCGCTTAGCTCTGCTTCCAGCCTCCAATTAATCAAACTTCACTGACTAAACAAATCCCACACAACAAAACTGAGCTGGAGGGAGAAAGATACAGGTTGAAGGACAAAAGAGAAATGTGAAAGAGTGAGAAACAAAAAGGAAGCATAAAGAAGACACTAGAGAGGATGTTTAAGAAAAAAAAGTTATGTTAGGCTATGTTGTGGACATTTTCAGAGCAAAACAAAAATAACGAGTCAAGGCCTGAGGCCTGGACAGACAGATCGCCAGGTGGAGACCCACTGACACAGATTTCAGCTCTAACACTCAGTTTATTGCATCTGTTTGGGAACCTACTCAAAAATATACCACTATTTAAAGACACAATCATCCAATCAACATTAACTTTTTCACGAGCTCAAATCCATGCATGAGTCCAAAATGGGTCACATGATGTAAGACAGATAGGACACACACTTACGTGCATGCATTTGTGCAGAAATAGAAATCTGTCAATAAAGAATTTTTTTTTTTTCTGCTAATGACGTCAGTGACACAAAAAGCAAGCACTACAGAAAAGCTAAAGGTCTTTAAATATCATACGGAGAGGCAAATTATATTTAATTATATTTAATTTCTTAAATTAATATTTTATATCTTAATTCATTTTACATTCCCTAAACAACCAATTAACAAAAAGCTTTCTCATGGGCATCATAAAATAGATTTGAACCTTTTGACATCCACTGGTATGTCTTTAGACAGACGATTGTTTCTAAGAATTTATTCTTTGAAATACAAGCTTTTAGGTTATTAAAGGTGCCATCTGTAATATTTGGCAAAAAAAATCAAATCATACTTGACATTCCATACCAGATGGGGGCAGTATGCCTCAATAAAGTGAATTGGTCTACTCTAGAGTAACAAACGAGAAACGGCATAGTCTCTATGTTCCGCCCCTACTTTCACAACAACACTACAGCCATTGCCGAAGCCTAACTGTGCGTTCACACCCGCCGGCGTCTAGAGCGTCAAAAATCGCTCTTGCCGTTCTGCTCACGACGCTGCAGAAAGATTTATGAGCGCTCAGACGCTCTAACGTAGATCGAATGCTTATTTTGTAACAAGCTTGTTGATCTCGTGCAGACTAACCACAGGGAGTTATAAGTTAACCTCATTAAATATTGTTGTGGACGAAATATTAGGATCCTTTACTTAAAATGAACAATCTCAGACACCTTGGTCCACGTATCACTTTTAATTTATTTTTTATGTCCCTGTACGCAAACAGGGACACATCATAGACTAATACAAACGCTAAACAGCAATAATCAACCTGTCCTCTATGTGCCAACTCTCAAGCATTCACCGTGAGACACACGCAATTGACTCTTTTCACACGCTTTCACGCCACACATCAATTTTTTCACGCACAGAAAAACCACGAAGCAAAGAGGACACGGAGACCAACAGACTAGACAGAGCAGGTTAGTTATGATATAATCAAATGGGTAACGTTAAGTTATAGCTAGCTAATTATCAAACGCAGCTACGGTTAGCCATCGCTAACAGTAGCACGTTTATCGAACAGCCTTCGATACATTCCTATGTTATAACTTCCCGAAAACAAATACACAAACATATAAAACAAACTTCTAGCGAACTACTAACAGCATCTAACTTACCAATACAAAAGAAATGTTGCAAGTTCGGAGTCGAACCTAATTTCTTTCAGGTCCATCAGTTGTCTCCAGCGATTAAAAGCAGTGCCGATGTTAATTTGATTTGTGATTCCGAGCGCGGTTGTTTCCCTGTTAGCGGGTGGCGCTCTCTTCCCTGAACTGAAATGCTCAATGAACTTTAATTGAAAGTACTGGGCTGTACTTTCCACATGATTGACATCAGGTTCAGGTACGCCCAGAAGTCATGCGAGTTATTCGTGTATTGCAGGCCGAATGGCCGAAACTGGTATTACGACACCTGTCGGGCCGGGGATAGTAATGCTAATGCTAATTAAGGTTGATATCTCTGCAGCACTATAACTTGACATTTTTTTAATGACATCCTCGCCCTTTCTTCTCATTCTTTTGATGTGTGTAGGTCATGTTATGGATATTTTTACCTCAATTTTTGCATATGGCACCTTTAAAGAATAAACATCATAGTGTAGATTAATTAAAATAATCACTTGCCATGCATATTCCTGCAGTTAAAGCATCTATCTTATAATTAAACATTTTAATGACACAATTAGATTTTACCCGGTTTTCAAGAGGCTCTTAAAAGCCTGAAATGGACATTTTACCTGTTTACTACCTGTTTAATACAAAATGAGGTTTAAAAGTCATTTTCAATTTTTCACTTGTGCACGTGTTAGATTACATTTCACAGAAATCACTGGTTTTGTCATTGAATGCTCCCTTGATAATCCCATCTCCCCTGATATTTGTCTTAATAGTTTTACTCAGCATCTCACTCAGCCTCTCATACAGCTGTTTTATATTTGACACTAGCCTGAGCACATTTCAGAGCACACCTTGCAAAAGCCAGTTTTAGCTCAGAGTGCTGTGCTGGCGATCATGTTGAAACAGAATCCTGCCAGCAATGACAAACAGTCAGAAGAGATTAGCCAAGCAAGAACACAACAGGCTAATACGACATTGTCATGTCACTGTGGAAGGTCACGGTGCTCATCATCAGTGGCTGCATAACACTATTAAAGGATGCAAGTCTCTGAGGTCTGGCTGATGTTGTTTTAGCACCATCTGAAATGGCAGCGCTTTGTCTAAATCAATCACAGTGTTGCTTCTCAAGTCTGCCAAAAGGCAGAAAAGGGTAGAATACAGTAATATAGAAATGAGTATACATGGCAGGCATGTAGAAATATGAGTACAATCAAACAAAAATCAATCTACTAGCATAATCCATTTCAAAACCTAGATTGACCACTATTCTTAATATTGCTTATAGCTTTTACACAATGCTTAGGTTATGGCACTGTGACTATACGGGTTTGGATGTGGTGTGTCTGGCTAATTTATCCAGGGCAGATGGCAAGTCTTAGCCATGATTTTCCTCTTCTGTGTAGCACAGGAGCAGACTGCACAGGGAGCCAGAGACAGCAGGAGATAAAGTCTGTCTAGTCAACAAAACATTGCCAAATGGGAAGCCTTAATCCAATTTATAAAGGGACTTTCTCCAAGACTGAGAATGCAGGAGAGGGACTAACTTATGCACAGCTTCCATCGCATTAGAAAGCACAACAGAGATTGAGAAGTACAAGGGATGAGACTTAGTAAAGTGTGAAAGCCACCAAATAATTATTTAATCTCATATAGGCAAAATTATTTACTTCAAATTGTTAAAATGCACATTAATGCTCTAAAATTCAAAAGCTGGCACTGCTATTTTCACACCAATGAGCATACATTAAATTAGCATTTTCAGATGTTAATTTACATAAAATATGTAATTCTATAAAGAATTTGATTTTTTACATTTTTTAAATGTCTTTATCTCAGAAGTATTTCTATGATGCCTTAAAATGCCTTATAATGTGTCTTAGCAGTGTGTGGACACAACCACCCTATAATGATAAAAATCCACTCACTCACTCTTTTTTTTTTAATCACCAGAAAACCTAAAAAGTCTCTATCTTCAAGCTGTCTTGATTTTCTGAGTATTATGACATCATACTGTTCAGGCCCCACCCACAGCTGCTGACAGACTGTCCCATATTAGCATATCTCCACCCTCAGTCACCCTCCACCATAAATTTTGTCCATGCTCGAGTAGCTGTAGCAGCAACGTCTCATAAGCAATGTAATGTGTTGTAGCTGGATGTAAAAGTAAACATAAAGAGTTTTTATTTCCTCCCAAAATCAGAGCCACTGAGGAGGACAGCAATTGAGGAAAAGATAGGCTGCACAGACTGTGGGGTTTAGTTTTAAAATACTGTCACTGACAGAGCTTTTTGTCAGGTTTGATTATTCCATGTGCTGTCACACTGTGCACAGTTCATCCAAGAAAAACATCTGACATCTTTATCTCTCAAGACTGATCGTTTTATCTCTCAAGACTGTATCAATCAATCACGAAAAAAAGCAAGCTGCTATAAAAGCTACAAGGCAGCTTTAATTAATTATTCCTGACAGGTGAAGTGGATATCTACAGAATCAGAGATGACGTGCTGTTAGTCTTTATGCAGTTTTTTGCTGGACTCCTGGAATTCCAAACTATGAAATATGTAGGGTCGGGTTGGAAGCAATTTTGAAAAGTGCATCTACATCTTTGTTGGAGCTTTCTAAATAATGAAAGAGAGCAGCTCCTGTGGTGAAGAAATGTTGCATTTCAAATTCTTGCATGCTTTAACTCCTCATTTGACCCCCTCTTAAAAGACCAGATCCAAGAGAACAGTTCTGATGCACCTCTCTGAAAATACTGCTGTGACTTTGGTTTATATTGTTTGTCTCTGGATGCGAAAAGTCAGTAACGAATATTCTTCTTGAGCACTTGCCAGATGGCCATCATTGCAGCTGGGGCTCATGGTTTTGTTGCATGCAGTTCAGAGCTGGCATCAGGACATCTCAAGCTGCGTCAGAAAGCTCACGCACATAGCAGTCACTCTGTATTCTCTATGCATGCAAAAAAGTCATTAAGAAATTTCCTCATTTCATGCTGAATAAGCCATGTCTTAATGCAGCAAAATGTGATTAGTGAATCCTGTGTAATTTGATTGACAGATCAGCAGAAAGCTGAGTCACGGTCTAGTCTCATGGTGACCATAGTGATCACCCCACCCGTATCATCTTCTTGCTGCCCTGCCCCCTCCACTTCCTAACGTGTGCCATCCTTTGTCTTTCCTCTCTCTACCTCCCCACCATAATCCCCGTCTATCCATCTGTTGGTTCTGCTTATCACACCCTGACCATTAGCAACAGGGAGGTTAGAAGAAGGAAAACAACAGACAGCTCTTCACCTGGCAATGACAATCTCTAGGGGATGCTCTTTCAGTCACTGCAGTAACACTAAACGACACAAGGACATGGGAGGACATATGGGAGGAACAGGTCTTTTTAGTACTGAGTTTGAGTCAAAAGTGTATTGCTTCTTTTTTTTTTTTTTTAGAACTTGCCATTTCTATGATAGAAAGGATCTTTTATGAGCATAACTGGACCTTAAGAGCAGAGCTAGGCCGTCCTTGACAATGTGTCTTTCACAACATGGCATCAAATAAATTTCATTATTTTCTGCTTCTTTATCAAATTCTGATAACCCTCTTAAGAATATCCTGTCCCTACGTGCATGAATGATAACATACAGTTTATATCTGCAGATGACTCTTGCAGCACTTTACTTTTTTTTTTTGTATAGAGTTTTTTTGTTTTTATCAAAATAAAACCTTTAAGACCAAATTGAATATAATATTGTGTAAAAGCTATATTCTTTCATTATGTCTCCCCACTCTGTCAACAACCCACCCCCCCCCTTCTGTCTTTGAGCTATAGTCCTGTAGCCTGACTGCACCCATCCTGTCTGTCTGATCCCTTACAGAGACGAAAAGGGAGGAAACTGTCTTGTTTCTTGTGTTTTTAAGGAAGTATGTCATGACACACTCAATAAATTTCCCATGTGTTCTTAGATCAACATCCTGCTCTTCAGCATCATGGCAAAATAAATACCATTTTATGTGAAAAGAATATTGAAAATATAATATAAATATATAATTTAATATATTTTATAAAAAGATTATAAAAAAAAAAAAAGACTGTGTCTGGGTACACAACAAATGACTCATATGAACCAATTCTTTACAGTAAATAAAAAATATAGTGCACAACCTGTACAGTAGGCTGATTCAAAAACAAATGAATTTTATCAGCTGGTTCTTTAAACGAATGCTTAAAACAGATGATTATTGATGATAATATACAAATTAACTGCACTTTGAAATCAGTCCAGACAATAATTGGCAGTATGGCAGTGTACCTCCTGTTTCAAGGCTGACTTTTCATAATTTTTCTCTTTTTACACTGAGAGATCATTTACAATGAGATACACGTTTCAGTATGTTATATATGAAGTACAGTGTGCAAAATTGTCAAATCTTAGTGTCAGTTGTTACAGGTGCATCAGCCCTCCCTGGTGAAGGAAAAATACAGCCAATAACAATCAAAGGGCACCCCAGTACACAAAATCCCCTATAGTACAGCAGTAATGAGGGTCTCTATCCAATCTTGCCCTTTTCCTCCCTCCCCTGAGTTCTGCCCTCACAGAGAATTGAAGGGATTTAAATGCCCTTCAGCTCTGACAAAATGATTCTGTTCTGGAACTTAACTTATACATACAATTTTTTTCCTCAAGGTATTTTCCATTGTTTAATAACATAAATTTGTGGCTTTGGATGATCTCATCACTTTTGTGTGTGCACGAAAATTTAGCGATTCCAGTGAAAACAAATATAATAACAGAGAACGTACAGTGTTATCATTTGCCACTTGGCAGCTATATATCAGGTAAATCCCATGTTTATCTCATTATATCTAGGTCTGCAGTAAAGTAAAAGCTGAATTTTCTAGCAAGTTTCCCAAAGATCGGGGCTGGCAGATTTATGGACAAGATTTATCAAGGCCTATGTTAAAAGCTGTCTCTACAGTCACCAGCATTCATTCTGACTTCTCTGTGTGTGAAAGGACAGCATGCAACTTGACCTGGCTCTCTTTCAGCTGTATGTCATTCACAGCTGGGGCCAAAGCTGTGGGTCTCCAGGCTCAGAGTTATTTAACTCACACAGAGACAGAATGGCATCAGAACTCCCTCGTGCTACTCAGAAGTGGGAGCTGGAGGTTAGCTGCTCTAATGCCCAACAAAGACGGGCTAACCAATCTCCAGCTATGGCACTCTGGTTTGTCCCATTTTAAAAACAGAAGAGGCTTGCATCCTGAACTGGAAGCTGTTGGAATATCAGTTTCTTGGAATGAATATTTACATGAATAAGGCAGAGTTGGGTTGGGGAGATTTGGATGCTGTAATGAACGAGAGCTGGCCTTGCATTTTGCCATTCAGTTTCATCAGTCCAGAATTGGTAATAATAAGATAAAAGCATTAGTCCCTTTCACGTTCACTAAATTGGAGATATAAAGTATAACTTATGTATATGCAGTAATGGTGCAAAAATGCATTAATGGAGGGCAGAAAGAAAGATTTGAAATAGACTAGATAGATCAGTATATATATATATATATATATATATATATATATATATATATATATATATATATATATATATATATATAATCGTGAAAAATGTATACAGCAAAAATAAAGAGAACAAAAATTTTGTCCAGATGATCTGATCAGAATTTCTTCCATCAAAAAAATAACATGTATTGCTTATTTCACAGACTAGTGTTAGTAATAGTAATAGTAATAGTAAAGGTACTAAAATATACTTTTTACGGGGTAGATAAGATAAAGATAAGATAAAAAGGTGTACTTTTAAGGGTGCTGCCCCGTGGCAATTATTATTATTTTTTTAATCATTTTTTTAAATAAAAAAAATCATTGTGTTTTTATTCCTAGATGTTGGGCAGCACCATGCAGCCAATCAAATTAGCAGTGCCTGCATACACATACATCCCCTTGCATTCCTTACATAAAGATAAGTCCTCAAAATTAACATGTTAACTTTTCTTGAAGTTAAACATCAGTACTACATCTACATGACGTGACTTTGTTTATTGTCTAATTCACCTCTAACCTTTATCAGTCCTAGTTATTCTAGATTACCAGTATATAAACGCTCTCAGGTAAATAAACATTATCTTATGATGAGTAGTATACTGTCAAAAATATTCTCTGGACAGTACTTGCATCAATGTGTGCAACAGCCCAGACTACAAAATATCTGTTGGGCGTTTGACAGACACATGCTGAACAGAATGCAAAGCTGAAGGGAAGGCCAAGGAGAGAGTGCTGTCTCACTAAAGTAAAATAAATCTGGTCTGTCTGCATTGAGGTTGTCAAGGGCCAGCAAAATATTCCATTTAATCATTCAACATTATTAGAGAGAGTAAGAGACATTTGTTTTAACATAGACCTGAGAATGCCCCAGAAAATGTCCAAGGTCTTATTAACATTCCCCTGTTTATTTTTTTATTTTTTATTTTATTTATCAAAAAATATCATATAACCTAATTATAATTATTTGAGAAGTTTAAAAAACAGCTCTCATATCTTCTTCATGTAGGGTTTTATTTTTTAGGACATCCTACCAAAAAAATAAATAAACAGTGCATTTACTCTGTTTAACATGGCAAAATATGCATTGAGAAACTGAACATACATCATACATATCAAACTGTATATCAATGGATCTGAAGGGTTTTTTTGGTGGAAGAAATTAATAAAGCTGCATTAATCCAAAGCAACCCAAAGCTTGGACTTTCAACATGATGAAACTTTTAATCATGCATTGTTATGTACATGCAACTGTAACACTACATATCTCAAATAGAGTACATAATATTTACGATTTCATCTGGAGGACTGGACAGAGAGTGGAGAGATGAGTGCAGTTGCGTCATATTCATTATATAACTCAACATTGTCTTTTAGTTTAAATCAATATGTTTTGTGAATTGAAATAGGTTTTGAGGGATCTGTGTTGTCAGTTAATGGTGATAATGAGCAGAAATACATTAATAAGTAAATACTGACATACATTAAAGAAAGGCTGGAGCAACAATTTGAGCCTTTAAGGGAGCTAATGTGTATATGTTAGAAAGGGAGAAACTGTGTGTTTGTGTGTTTCAGGCAGAGAAAAAAAGATATTCGACCTCTAGCAATTACAGTAGCGCCAAAGCAGATGACGTGGGGCTGGGCCTGGAAAGAGGGAGGGAATGAAGTAGTAAGGGGTGGATGAAAGGAGGCTGTGGGAGGAGAACGCTTGGAGAAAAAAGGGAAAGAGAGAAACCGATGCAAGCAACTCAGGCCGGCAAACTAGATGCACTAAGAAAGCTGAAGAAGATACAAGCTCTTTTTGTAGATGACTGCAGAATTCAGAGGGTGGTGCTCAAAACCAGAAGAAAGGTAGGAAATCAGCCTCAATAAATTTGAGTCAGACATTGAGGAGAATCTAGTAATAAATATGATGTATATTATATTATAAGAAAATATATTTTGTAGATTCATATATTGAAATATTCAAATACAGATGGCACACAGATAGATAGTGGTCAGTTGGTGCAAAGTCTTTGGTTGGTTTTTGGAGAACTGAGCGAGTGTGTATGTACATGCAGCATTAAATGACAAAAGCACACAAACCTCTGAATGCTTTAGGACTGCTGTGAACATTCACACAGCACGAGAGTTGAAAATTACACACGTGGAAGAGAGAAAAAAAATGAAAAGGACAGGAAGATCTCAGATGCAATTTAAAGCCTCACTGCTAACAGAACATGATTAGCATGATTAACTTTTTGACTAACACAATTACCGATTAGTCATCATATATGTCAGAAATCAACTAAAGACTAAAGGTTGTTCATGTTTTCACACAAAAGCAGACGGATATTCACAATGCAGTCTTTAGTCATGAGTGATGTCAATTTCTCATAAAGATTCAGATCATACACTGGTGATTTAACACTTCCTGTACTACTTGTGACCACAATTTGTTCGAATCGCAGCTCATTTTGCATGGCACAGTCTCATTCATTAGAGCCTAAATTGTTGCTTGCACATTCCTCCAGGCTAAACTACAAACGGCGGTTTCAGTTGTGTGAAATTTTACAACCATCCAAAAACCGCTTCCTGTTTGAGTGGCAGAGTCCTCTAAACGGTTTCATATTGGAAAATGAAGCCAAATCAGCCAAATCAGCACTAACGAACAAAATGCACATCTCACCTGTTTTCCTTCCAGTACGGGAAAGTAAACAGATTACTACGGCTCGAGCTCCATTCTAATTAGAACCTTTATTTTTTTTTAATGCAGGCTTGATACGGACAGCCCCATCAGCCCACGTCACAACTTTAATAAAGATTAAAATAATAATAATAATAATAAATAATAATAAATAAAAAAGGATGTCAAATTCGTAATCTAGATTGTTTTCTTTGCATGGGTTTTGCAGATGTCATGGCGGCCGACCTACCGGAGCTCCAAGTTTCGAAACGTCTATGGCAAAGTGGCCAACCGAGAGCACTGCTTCGAGGGCATCCCGATCACAAAGAACGTCCATGACAACCACTTCTGCGCGGTCAACGCTAAGTTCCTTGCCATAGTAACGGAGAGCGCGGGAGGAGGAACCTTCGTTGTTATCCCGGTCACTCAGGTAACCACGACGACACAGCACGCGCATGTACTAGTGTTTTCTCCAGACAGATTTGTTTTATGTGATAGGCTGAATTCATGACCTACACAATGCAGGGCGTCAGACAGCGCCGTGAATGATGCGAACCTTTCAAGAGCCTTATTTTTGCAACATACATCCAGGCAGTGAGTTCAAAAAGGAACCTGTAGCAAAGCAATGTGGTTGAGTTGGTGCGTAAAGGGTACACCGTTAAGTATTGTGAAATGGGGTGTTGGCATAATTTTAACCAATTAGGAATGAGCCACATGGTGAAATGTAAGTCATTAACTCCACAGTCCAATATGTAGTTTATTTTTATTGTTTTTTTTTTTGTTTGTTTTTTTTTTTACAAAGGTGAAACAAAATTGACAACTTCCATTAAAAACAAAAATATATGTAGATAGGCCTACTGCAAAATATAAGGCCATATAAGTCGCCTTTATACAAATAATGATTTTGTCAAAGCTTTACAGTGTCAAACAGGAAAATAGTTGCAATAATGCAATTGGACAATAACAAAAAGTCCTTTTTTCTAGCTGAAGTAAGTTCATTAATGATTTAGTGATGTAATCATCCAGTTCGACTCTCTTTCAGTAGTGTCTGTGCAATCAGTCAAGAGGTAAATTATGAAATACACTTTGATATGGGAAATTAAAGCTTATATTTTTCAGTATACTGCAACCTGGGGTCCCGGTGCAGGTTGTACCAGTGAGCCCTGTTTGAAATTGATTCATTTGTATGTTCGTTCTATTTATTTATTTGTGCTATTTACACAATGTTTAAGTTTTTTCAAGTTTGCAGGTGTCCAGGGACAGAAACTGAATAATTAAATGTAAAATAGCACTGCATAGTCTTCAATGTAAAATAAAATATACAGTCAAACCAAAATTTATTCAGACACCTTTGTGTGAACCCTTGGTTTTTCAAACTCACTCGATCCTAATGATCTGAGTGATCTTTTAGGTTTATATTCAGTGAACATATCTGCAATAAATTTCGGTCCTAGGTCATTGAGTGATTTATATATGAGTAAAAGTACTTTAAAATGAATCCTACATGTAACTGGAAGCCAGTGTAAGGACCGGAGGACTGGTGTGATATGCTCAGATTTTCTGGTTCTAGTCAGACTCCTGGCAGCAGCGTTCTGGATGAGCTGCAGCTGTCTAATGGTCTTTTTGGGAAGGCCGGTGAGTTGCCCATTACAATAGTCCACCCTGATAAATGCATGAACAAGTTTCTACAAGTCTTGACTGGAAACAAAACATCTAATTCTTGCAATGTTTTTTTATATGATAGTATGCTGATTTAGTTACTGCTTTGACATGACTGAAACTAAGGTCTGTGTCCAGAATTAGTTGTGTGACCCCTAGAGTCAAGGTATGCATTCACCTTGAAAATTGTATCTTTGTTTCCAAATGCAATAACTTCATTTTTGTCCTTGTTTACCTGAAGAAAGTTCTGGCACATCCAACCAGTGGCGGCTCCAGACAATTTTGATTGGGGGGGCAAATGGGGGGGTCCTGGTCTTTTCAAGGGGGGTCTCATGAAAACCAACAAAAAATACAGTGGACATGGCTAATAACTGCATATTTCTGCTACTAAACAACAAAAACACCTTTGCAATGTAAACAAATGACAGACTACATTTGTTATTCATATCCTTCACACTGCACTTTCATGTCAGGTATATTATGCATTTTTATTGACATTGATATTTTTACATTTATTTCCAGATAGATATTATTGAGTTTACAGGCTAAAGTGGTCTTGCTGTTGTAAACACTGTTGCTATTGTAGAAAAAATATTTGCAATGATAATTCAGAGAATGAGAAAATCTGAATAAGCCTTACCAGTGTTGTGATAATTATTTTTACGTGTTAAAAATAAATAAGTACTGTAATATAATAAAAGTTTATTCAAATAACATAAAAAGACCAGACCCCTCGATGCCTGTGAAACTTTTCTCCCTCAAACAGCACGCTAGTGTTACTTCTACACTACAGGCTACACACAGCAATATAAACAACATATCTGCATGTTCTCACATCACATCGTTCTTGTAAAATAATAATAAGTAAATAAACACCAAAATCACTTCGCTGAGAATGAAACACCACTTACCAGCTGCCACGATGTTGAAAATATCCTCTAGCAATTAAAAAATGCGCGTGCAGCGTGACGAATCTTCCCGGTTGGATGAGGTCGTAGTCAGGTGAACGGTCATCATGTTGGTCATTTTATTTACGGCTAAATTATTATTAATAAATTGTACTAATATTATGATTGGGCGTGGGCAGGCATTCACAAAAGTTTATGTTATTACAAAAAAAAATTGAGGAAATTTTGCTTTGACAAAAGGGCACTTAAGGGGCAAAGGAGCAGGTGCTCAAGTGAACCGGTTCTTTCGGACAATTCGATCAAATAAACCAGCTGAAAAAAAAAAATGGTTCACCGGTTCTTTTGCGCTCGATGTAATGCCATCATTGGCAATGATTGCACTTCATTCAAGCCTTTGGTTTACCCGCGCTTATAACATTAGCACAGAATCAGTTCAGAATCAATCACCAAAAGAATCAGTTCGGTTCAGATGCGCTCTGTGTCAGTCTGCTTCACGCTGAATCACGCATGCGCAGTTATCATCAGCTCATCGGTTCTCGAATCGGACGCGTCCGACAGAAACGGTTCTCGGTTCAGTGTATGAATAAATGTCGAAATAATTATTATTTATTATTGTTCTGCGCAGTTTGAAGAGAAACATTTTTGGATCTTTATCCCGAATATATATATTTTTTAATCAGGAAGAGGCTGGGGGGTCAAATGGGGGGTCAAGGCATTTTTTGGCAGGGTCTTGAGACCCCCCAAGACCCCCCTGGCGCCGCCGGTGCATCCAACTATTAATTTCATCAATGCATTGGCAGAGGGAGTCAATGGGGCTGTAGTCATTTGGATATAAGGTAAATCTGGGTATCATCAGCATAGCTGTAATAGGAAATTTAGTTCTTTCTCATTATTTGACTAAGTGGGAGCATATACAGGCTAAACAAGAGCGCTGCAAGAATTGAACCTTGTGGGACTCCGCATGTCATGGACATCCACTTAGACTTTTGCTCTCCTAGACTCACATAATAGCCTCTCCCATCTAAGTATGACTTGAGCCATTTGAGTACCATCCCAGAAAGCCCGACCAGTCTCTCTAGACTCTCTAGTAGTATTTTATGATCGACATCTTTATAAATTTATAAATTATAATTCAAACATACTTGAGCTGAGCTTTTCCACGTGTTGTGTTTGAATGCTTTAAACCCTTTTGAATGTTTAAATTGGCAAGGCTTAAAAACAGGTGAAAATTATAAGCTTTCGTGAAGACGGACTGTCAACTGTCCTGAACATCACTTTAGGTGCTTGAGATCCCCAGGGTTCCCCCCTCAGTTGTGGGCCCCTATAATCATCACGACCTTTCACCCCACTAGCGATGGCCCTGATAGCTGTGTATTGATACATATACAAAATATTTAGAAATGAGGCCAAAATAGCATTACATGTAATATTCATGAAGTATTATCATTTATTGTGCACATATATTGTAGGGATTAATTTTACCGAGTCTGACCTTTAAGTCTCTTTCAGCCAATTGAAGTCTTTTTTTGAGTAATTTCGTTCATGTAATTTGTTTTAGCAAAATTATTAAAATGTTACATGTTTCTTCCCCAACACAAATAATACAAAACTACACTGCTATAAGAAACAGCAAAGATCAATTAATTGTTTTCCTGGGTCTTCAGTTTATGATTAGCTCACCTCACCTCTAATCTGACAAGTCTTCGGCTTTGAGTAGTTTCTTCATCACGTGACAGTCCCATAAACTTTCCAATGAAGTCTGAGCCGGAAAGAGAATTGATTAGTTCATCTATCGAGTCTTTTGAGTCGTTCGTTCTTTTGTCACATGATTTGACAGCATTGGATAGAGAAATACATTTTCTTACAAATGGGTGCATACTTATTATTATTATTATTATCATTATTATCATTATTATTTACTCTTACAATTACATGATGCATTTCTGGTCTCAAATTTTAGCTTTTTATTTCTTACAGTTTATATTTCTGGTTCTTTTCCATAAGATTGGATGTTGTAAAAAATAGGTAATAAAGAGTTGGTTATTATTATTAAGTCTGTTTCCGGCTCAGACTGCATTGGTTAAACTTATGGGGTCACATGATGACCCAAACCCAAAGACTCGAAACAGGTGATGACACGGCAACTTTTTGAGCAATTTTTTTTTTTTTTTTGTTGTAATATTGCCTGGGCACTTTCCCATTGTGAATGGATAACAAATTTCTATATGAATACTTTAGATCAGTCATGGCTCTTGTGTCTCACCTGGTTGCCCACTGACTGCAACATTGTTCAAAAAGTTGCCCTGTGTATCATCAGCCTTACTTGCTGTTCTGAATGAAAATATCTCTTTACGCATGATTATATTGCATCCAGACAGCACAATAAAGTCAAATTAATGAGCAGAATATCATGTTATTGCCATTGCCCTGTTGAAAATTAGGGGAATTGTAGTTTAAAGGGGTCCTATTATGCTCTTTTACAAAGTCTTGATTTTGTTTTGGGATTGTACTAGAAAATGCTCTCATTCTTGGTGGTTCGGAAAACGCATTCTTTTTCACATAATTTACATTATTAAAATACCTTTGTCCCCAGCCTGGCACAAATGGCTCGATTCAGGTTTGATGAAAGCCTGCCATCTGAAAAACAAAATGTGTTGTGATTGGTTAGTTGTCCCAGTGCGTTGTGATTGGCGAAAAGCTTACACGGTCTTTTTAATAATTTTAACATACATATTTACATACACAATTATTCAAGTGCATGTGTAATAACTTGCGAAAACTTACAGTACAGTAGCTCTTCTTCTTCTTTGTTTTTTCTGATGCACTTACTCTGCAGCAGCACTTCTTCTCCTTCGTCGTCTTTTCTGATGCACTCAACCAAGCGTTCTAACCATGACCTCTTCCCTCCCCACCCAAAAAAACATTAGAATTTCTGTAAGCGGGAATTCTTTTTACTGATGTTCTAATGGGACGCTTTGACATCACAAAACCCAGAAAACAATGCTGTAGTCCAAATGAGCCGTTCGTTTTAGTTCTTGAAAAGGGAGTTTAAAAAAAATTTAACATCTCCCTTTGGATTGGACTTTGAGATTTGTAACTTTGTAGATCGTTTTTATGTCTGAACATACACACTGACTACAATTTAAAAAAAGTGAAAAAGCATAATAGGACCCCTTTAATAATTTTGAAGGGAACAGATGTTTGTTTTTGTATCTTTTAAGAGCAAGTTTGCTATCTCCATTACTCCTGACTCCATGGAACCATGACGTCCCTCACCCATTGGCTTGACATGCTCTAAATTGAATCTTTCTGTTACCCTGTTCACAGGCTCAAAAGAAAAGCCTGACAAGTGAACAGAGAGCAGATACTTTTCCTTTGTTTGATCTCTGGCTTTAATGCTGTAAAATAGACAACACTGGAAGCTTTAAACTCCTGGTGATTGTCACTGATATAACAGTGTTGTGGACGAATCAATGTAGACATCAATGTGCTCTGGCTGGAACAGAACAGCTTTGTATGTCTGCTTCATATGGAAAGATAGGAGACAGGGTTTCTGTATGTTAAAGAGATAGTTTACCCAAAACTAGAACACGTTTTGGTTTTAGGACAACTTTGATGAAAGGTTTTGATCCATTTCAAATCTTGACTACTGTGTGTGTGGGCATGATTTGTGACATATCAGGACACAACTCTGTATAGTGACATGGGTATGACACAGGTATTACAATGGGAGGGTGACTTATGAGGACATAAGCCATGTCCCCATTTTTCAAAACGCTTATAAATCATACAGAATGAGTTTTTTTTTGAGAAAGTAAAAATGCACAAAGTTTCCTGTGAGGGTTAGGGTTGGTGAATGGTGATAGAATATACAGTTTCTACAGTATAAAAACCATTACGCCTATGGGATGTCCCCACTTTTCACAAAAACAAACGTGTGTGTGTTTGTGTGTGTGTGTGTGACCTTGGACCACAAAATCAGTCTTAAATGTAAATTTTTCAAAATTGAGATTTATATGTCATATGTTATTTATTATATGATTTAAAAACCTTGCTATGTGTACTGCTACTGCATTAAGCTGAGACGTGTTATAGCACTTGGATATCATTTCTCTTTTGTTGATTTTGATCGCTTCTATTGTCCTCATTTTAAGTCGCTTTGGATAGAAGCATCTAATAACTGACTAAATGTAAGAAAATAAGTCATAGTATTCGGTTGTTAAGTGATGACGTAAGAAACGCTGCTTCCGGGTCCAAGCCTCAACTCGCTTCACTTGAGAATACTACCCCAGCAGCCGTTTATGAGCACTGTTTATTCATATTAATCATTTAAGCTAAACGCTTTCAAACTTACGGTATACACTACAGTCTCCGTGCTCACAGCGTCCCAAACACAAATAATTTTTATATAGATTTTTTATATTTATATTTTCATTGTCTGGCTATCTGGGACTTCAGTATGGAGTTAACTTTTTTGCTAGTATTCTATCACATTGTGAGTTTATATTAGCACCTTTTGTTGTTTTCTCATGGTAACTGATAAGAGCGTTTGGACACGGAAGCGCTGCTACGTGACGTCAGACTTAACAAGCGAATACCGATTTGGAACATCATGAGGTAAGTAAATGGAAAATCCCAACATATTTTTTGAGTGAGAACTATCCCTTTAAGTTATTATATTTTTTATACATGTTACTGAGTCCTAAAGATACGAAATGCAAAGTTAGTGAATTTAAATGTGCCTCCAAATTCCATTTCCACAGCAAGTGGACAGAATGTACAAAAACCACAGGAAAAAAATTCTCACACTCTGTTTATCATTGATATGACAATATCCCATTCTTCTATTATCTCCGCTCTTTATCAGTCTATTCTTCTGTCCCTCCTCTTTAGTGCATCCGGTCATGCTACACTGCCCAGTGGGCCTGCTGACTCTCGGTCATGATCTCAGACAACTTGGATAAACTATCAATAGCACTTTTGTGATGACCATTCAGAGTCGCCTAGTTAATGTGTGATGAAGAAGGCCAGCTTTGTGCCCTTAATGTGCTTAATCCAGAGTGTTTGAGACTCCAAATGTGCTCCACGGCCTTGGAAAAGAGTTTAGTCCCTCTGACTTCCGCATATGTGTTTATTTGGATGCCATGTGGAGCTATTTTTTCCCAGCTTCTTGATCCTGCATCTCCCTTGTGTGTCTGTCTTTCTCTGTTTAGCACTGAAAGCTCCCTGTGACGTTTAAATACATACTGTAATACTTAGAAATTGCCATAGAGATCAGAGAAATCACTGTGAAGCTACAGGTCATCTTTGGCTGCATTATGTAACCAATATGTTTTAATGTGTTTACCTTTTATCACTTTATAACCATATATATATAGAGAGAGAGAGAGAGAGAGAGTTTGGCAGTTTAATGCAATTTTGTGTTTGTTGTAATGTGTGTATGTAGTTTATTAAATCTTTCAAATGTGTTTATTCAACCCAAGACATTAGTCTATATTACAGATACAACTGTCTGATTAAGAATAAGCAATTATCATGCTTGAAAGCCAGACACATGGGAGCGATATAGTTGCAGAACATTGACTTTTCAGATGGAATTCCTCTTATGACAAAGGAGCTTCAGTTGTTGAATGGAAACTGCATTCAGAAACCATGTTGAGATGGAGATGAAAAAAAAAAGAGTATGAATAGAAGAAGACTGGTATTCGAGATGATGTCATCCTTAACTGTTTAACCATTTGGAAATGAAACCATTCCTCTCCTTGACCTGCGAAGCTGCTGTTGACTTTCTTGAATTCTTAAAATAATGTAGGCTCAAGCAGGCAGGCACACAGTTACACACACACACACACACAAAAGGGAGTTAGGCCATCTGGCATCACTGATAGGAAAGTGCCAACCAGTTCAGACTAACATGGCCTAAATTGCTTTTTACTGACCACACCCATTTTTATAATGCCTCAGTTAGCATAGAGTAAACTCAGAAACTGTATTGCCCTTTGTTTAAAATTTTGTTCAGAAATTGTTAGAAGAATCCAGGATCATTTTGAACAGGTTTTAGAAAAGCCAGTCATGTTCTGATGATGTATAATACTCCATACTCCTCCTGCTGTCTCTGAATATCTACAACTGAATAATAATCAGTTGTTAGGCTCTGCCAATCATCAGTTTGCCACAAATAATTTATTAATTAGCAAACAATTATCATTTTATAATATGCTACCAATTTGTAAATACAGTAGGATTTGTGCAGGTAAATTAAAAAAATGTTTATACTTTAATAACAAGAGGAAACGATGTTTGCTGCATTTAACATTTAGAAAAAATTGTTTCTGCCTCTTAGGTTTTAGTAGGTCTAGTGAGTCATAACTCATTTATTATTGTATTATAAAATGATTATGTATATTCAGAAATGTGTTTAGTGTGTGATTAGGACATAATAACATAATAACATCATAATCAAACCTAAACTTCTAAACCTGTACACAGTAGACACTTATATAGCGTATTCTAGACTGTCTCATAATAATGGTATATTGACTTAATAATTAGATGTATATTCATGTGACACTAATTGAAGTGAGGCTCAGCAAACCCATAGAACTTCTCTGATAAGGATGTTAAATTAGTCAACTAAGAATGTATTTTTTTATTTTTAATTTTTACAAGAATGTGCTATCAGAGTTATGGCAGTCTAGACTGTAGTCTACACATCCACTGGCATCATAATTAGTTTAATCACATGGCTGTTCCTCACGCATCATTGTGTTGCTCACAATAGAGGGTGTGGCTAAATATATTATCTCCTTTTGTCTCTGACTGTAAGATCTCAGACAGCGACTATTCAGCCAACACATCTGTCAACAATCGCCTGCCCCCAACACACTCCTACACACAAATCCCTAACTGTTTTGCACAAAGAATAACAATAAGCAAGAATTTAAAAAAAAGTAATAATAATTTAATAGAGCTAGGAAACTGAAAAACAGCTATAAGAACCAAATCTCCTTACCACACTTTGGCAAATGCAATTGAAAGATTGTTAAAGTGGTCATATTATACCTTTAGTTAATTTTTTACTAATTTATTCCCCCAAGGTCAACTAATAATGTAAGTATTTTTAGTAAAGTAATACTTTAAAGTCACTTTATTTATGTATGTATTTAATATTTTTATTTTTGGGCTGCGGTGTCTTTAGTAATGCCCCGTTTGTATAAATAATTTTGGTTGTAAAAGTTCTAATAAATTAGCTTTTTAATTATAATTGTTTGTATGAATGAGCAAAGGATCAGTCTAAGAGTTATATGTAGTCTTGGAAAACACCATGACAAAATCAGAAATCCTCACATGTATGCAAACCTTTGAACAAGTCTAACTGAGGGCTTCGTTTAAAGTAGTAAAAGCTTTTCTATTTTGTAATTGTTCATGTTTTCTGTTCTTTAGAGTTTTGATCTCCTAAATGAACACCCCTCAAGTGCTAATTTAATGCAATAATCTAACACAGAGCAAATCACAGACATGATTTCCATCACCCTAATCTGGGAGAATAGCACAGAGAGCAAATCCATGGGGACAGAGAACATTTGTGACCGCCTTGGGTTCATTAATTTCATGAATGCTACCAAAAGAAGCAAAATCTCTCTTGACTAAGTATACAAAATTATTCAGCAATGAAATGACTCTTCTTAGATCACCAGCAGTACTGTCTCACTTTGTGTTGAAGGCCTGACCTATAGATGAAGAGTCGTTCATAAACACGCTCATGCATGAGCTGAACTACAAATCCCACAGGACCTCAGAAGGAGGTCAATGGACGAAAGTGACATCAAACATACATGACATCATAACATTAACATTGTCTACTACTGACGGTATTACTATAGTTATGTAGCGCCACACAGTGGCGGTTTGTCTGTATTACAACGGAGCTGTATCTGCAGGTGTGATATTGTCAGATTGTATACACATATATCAGACAACTCTTGAAAATGTGAATCTTTTCAACTGTCCATATGTATATGTTTTAATCTTGTTATGTTTGTCCATACATTCTTTTGTTTCAACTCTTTTAGATTATACACTGGGGGAAAATACAACATTAGGTCACTAACCTATACTTCTCTCTTGCAGTTTGGCCGTATCGACCCTCACTATCCGAAGGTCTGCGGTCACCAAGGCAATGTGCTGGACATCAAATGGAATCCTTTTCATGACAACATAATCGCTTCTTGTTCAGAGGATGCTTCTGTGAGTAAACCTCAAATATAAAATCACCACAATGGTCAAATTAGTCAGCTGCATTCAAATAATCTGTGGAAACCTCTTTCTGTGCAATGAAAACTTGGTTCATGATTAGAAAACCAGCATTTAGTTTTTCATAATGTGCATGGTTGTGGAAGACTTTTTACCAACACATGAACCTGAAACATTATTCTGTCGAACAGAAAAAAAAGTCACTTAAAGAATACAAACTGTTTATTAAACCTATATATGAGGAAAGGCATAAACATTTAATGTCATTTTCATGTGTCAAAATTTGTTTTACATTAATCATGTGAATTAATCCTGCAAAATCAGAATAAATGTTAAACATTACATTGATAAAAGAAAAACACACACACACTGATGATAATGATGATGGTGATTAGATGGCTCTCAGGAATACTTGATCACTGTAATGCTTCAGGATATGTCCTATGTTGTTTTTGTCATTCAAGTCTAATTTAACCATTTATGAAGTTATAGATTAATAACTAACCTGACAATAGAGTTTAAAACTGCCTTCCTATTTTAATTGTGCTATTAATTCAAAAGAGCTATTTGCCTGAGTTCTGCATCTTTGCATCTTTGCGTTTGCCCGTGTACGTGTACGTGTCAGGTGCGGATATGGGAGATTCCTGATGGTGGACTGAGGAGGAATTTGACAGAGTCTGTGTTAGAACTGTATGGCCACAGCAGGCGTGTGGGGCTCATAGAGTGGCACCCAACCACTAGTGGGATTCTCTTCAGTGCTGGTTATGACTACAAGGTAATGAAATCTTTTGCAACAATTAGATTTTTATTATTTTTTTAAGTACTTTAATTCAGTAATATGAGCTACAAAATGAAAACACCAGACTACTATTTAATCTTTTAAATTAACCGTGTAGACAGTTGCTACTAAAGATTTTTTGTAATAATTTTTTTTTATAATAATTCTATTTGTCCATAATATGAACGTGAGTGCCATTCACTAAAAAAATAAAACAATCTAATGACTGTATCTGTTTGACAACTGTTTTTTTCTCTTTCTGTAGATTCTCATTTGGAATCTTGAGATTGGAGAGCCGGTGAAAATGATTGACTGTCACACAGACGTGATCCTCTGTATGTCATTTAACACAGAGGGCAGCCTGCTGGCCACCAGCTGCAAGGACAAGAAGCTCCGCGTCATCGAGCCTCGCTCTGGCAATGTGTTACAGGTGTGGGTTGTGTGCATTTAGTCTTACTCATCTATGCAGACACACTCATGTCAAATTTCAATCGTGTTCAATAGAACATAAACATAGACTTCACATCCCTTTTGAAAAAAGGTAATTAGTACTTTTATACACCAAGGATGCATACAATTAATCAAAATGTATATTTAAGACATTTCAAATGTTACAAAAAAAAAATCTATTTTGAACAAATATGTTAATTTGATCTTTTTATTCATCAACGAAACTTGAAAAAAATATTAAGCAGCACAACAACAATAAGAAATGTTTCTTGAGCACCAAATCAGCATATTAAATTGAATATATAATAGAATAATTCTATTTTTCGTGCATGATTTGTAAATGCACTATTGAGTCAAATTGTTTGCTGAAATTTTAACTGAAAAATTAACTGAAATTTTCATTTATTGTTGTTTTACATTGTCAAGCAGGAGGCGAACTTTAAAAACCACAAAGTGAGCCGTGTTGTGTTCCTAGGCAACATGAAACGACTCCTAACGACAGGTGTGTCCCGCTGGAACACACGCCAGATTGCTCTCTGGGACCAGGTGAGAACATCCTGTGTGTGTGTGTGTGTGTGTGTGTGTGGGTCAAGTTTTGAAATAAAAAGACCCTGCAAGCGTAGTTAAACCTGACATCACCTACATTCTGCGACCAGTCAACAGGCCCTGTAAGAAAAACTAATTAATTAAACACAAAATATTGTCTTAATTAAACTGTAAATGCTAAAATGGGTTTGTGAGGATCAGGGCTAGTGGTTTGTGTAGCTTAAGGGGTTACAATATATCATTAGTTCAGTATAAAGTCAAATGAAGTTAATGAAAAGTCTTCACCATGACAGATAAACAAATGTCTGTGTGCCTTTTGGGTGAATAATTCCCAAATCTCATCCAGAAATACACATTGTCCCTGATGTATGCATTACCCTAATGATTACCATGCTGAAAGTCATTATGTTTTCTTCTCAGCATCGTCCCTGTAATTATTGTGTGATAATCACATTCATTGTTCTTTGTAAGTGTAGCTAAACAGTTACACTCAGCTGCAGTAATGAGAGAATGCATGTAAAGAGAAAGCTGGTTGCGTTGCTCTTAGGACATTGTCAGGGTTCTGGGAAAACCCTGCATTGCAAAAATATTTTGTTAAACGGGAAAAATGCTCTCTGCAAATCTGGATTCAAAGGTTTTTGCTCTTATACTGCACTGTCTCTCATGACAGGAGGATCTGTCCATGTCAATCATTGAGGAGGAGATTGATGGCCTTTCAGGATTGCTTTTCCCTTTCTATGATGCAGACACACATATGCTCTACTTGGCAGGAAAGGTACATATAACTCCATACTGTTAAGAATTCTTGCATGCTTGTACTATAAATGTGCAAGATAATCAAAGGTTTAGGGTCAGTAAGATGTGTTTTTTTTTTTTTTTTTAAGAAAATAATGCTAATCAGCAACATATTAAATTGTAATGTTACAAAAGATTTCCAAAGGACCTCAGAAGGAGGTCAGTGTCAATCAAATCAATTATATTCTTTTGAACTTTCTAGACATCAATGAATCCTGACAAATCGTAGTTTCCACAACAAAAAAAGCACTCAATATTGAAAGCAATGTTGTAAAGCAGTAACACTGAAAATTATGTGTAATGTTTCTTGAGCACCAAATCAGCATATAAAATAATTTCTAATCATGGGGATCATGTGACACTGAAGACTGGTGTAAAAACGTTTATTACGATATTTGAAATTGTAATAATTTCACATTATTACGTTTGGTCGTTTTTTAAGCCTTTGTGAGCATAAGAGACATTTTTAAAAATCCCAACCACAAACCGCTGAATAGTAGTGTATATTTAAAAATATATTAGATATATAAATATTATGTCTCAGTTATATACTGAACAAACATTAATGCATCAGTAGGGCATCATATGTTGATATTGCAGACTTGCTTGAATTGCCATCACAAATGATCAGCTTAAAAAAAGTGTAATTATCTGTGAACTGACTAAGACGGTGTGTTTGCAGGGTGATGGGAACATCCGTTACTATGAGATCACCCTGGAGAAACCCTACCTGCAGTATCTGATGGAGTTCAGGTCCCCTGCACCACAGAAAGGGCTCGGTAAAACTGAATCCACACCCTCTGATGAACACACTACTCCAGCAACACCTGTAACATGGCGTAGGGAAACTTTTTAAATTAACCCTAGAATGCAAAAATAAATAAATAAAAGCACAATACAGAAACCAAAACAACATATACATATCGATAAAAGGGGGTCAGAATGGCCCATATTGGATTTAGTGGTTTTCTTCATAGAAAGCCATTCTTGTTTGCTCTTAATTTTCAGTGCAACGAATTAACTAAATATTCAGAATCACACCCTATCAAGTTGACTTCATGTCTTTATGCATTCTAGGGTTAAACCTGGAATTTTGTATGTATAACCTTAGCTCTTTTATTTTCTCAGTAGGACTCTCTCCTAATAAATCAAATACATGTTGTGTTATGGTCTGTTCAGTATCAAGACAACACCAACAAAGCTTTATGTTGTATGTAAAACTGTTAAACATCTTGTATGTGTGTTCTGACAGGAGTGATGCCGAAGCATGGGCTGGATGTAGGAGCGTGTGAAGTCTTCAGGTTTTATAAGTTGGTCACTCTAAAGGGTCTGATTGAGCCAATCTCTATGATCGTGCCTAGAAGGGTGAGCATAAGCACCATGAAGCTATAAGTCCACAGTTCCTAATTAAATGAATCATTGAGAGTTCCACTGAAGGATGAGAGAAATTTTGGGCTATCCTGCCAAAATGGCTTTTTTTTAAGCAAACCGTCTGAAAGGATGGAGGAATCCATCAGCTCTTTGTTGCTGGTGTAACTGCCGCCTCAGTGAGACGAGAGTAGTGAGCCATGTAATGACCTCCAAGTGAGACACAGCATGTGTGTTTTGTTCTCTGTACACAATGGGCAGTGGCAGGTTGGCCCATTATCAGAAGGCTTTAAAAACAGTGGGAAGGGCAGCATCCTATCAACACCAAAATTTTAAAAGACACCCAAATAAATCCAGCGCCAGTTGTGTTTCAGTGCAAAGGGTCCTGAAACCTATCAATCCATATCTATCATTCATACAGGGCGAAGATGTTGCCCAGCCAACAGTATAACCAAGGGTTTTTAAGATCAGGACGCGAGAGGGTGTTCTGTAAATTTGGGAGGAATAAAATTACAGTGCATTTAATATTATGAATAAATTATGCATATGATATGCCTTTTTTCCCCTCGCAACATACACACAATATGTTCAAGAATTGTATTTATTTGTGTTATATCTGTTTTTAGCACCGTTACCTTTGACTTCCTATTTTATGGAACTATTTTCTTTATATATTATCATTAATGTGTAAAGTGTTATACAAATAGATTTAAATGAAAAAAGAATTCTCTAATATTTGGTAAAAAATACCAATATTGTTTAATATTGTAATTTTTTTGTTATATAAATTTTAATATTTTTGTCAAATGGCAAACCAAATATACAATTAGTATTGTTATAATTTAATTAGGGAAACAACAAATGTACTATTTTATTTTATTTATTCATCACACAATAGATATTATTTATACTTTTAGCTGCCTTTATAATTTAGGAAGGAAATCATCATATTTGGAGGTTGCACACATTACATGTTTTGAAAACATCTAGGTTATCTCATAGCCGAAACATTGGTAATTTTGTTTTATTTGTAGCAGAAACTTTGGCATTCAGCCAACCCTCATGAACCTGTAAGAATAAGTCCCTGAATACCTGGGATTATTTTCACTCAGATACTGAGTTACCTTTTCATCCATAGTTTCTCACAGTACACTAATTACACATCCTGGAGCACCCTTCGTGTTCTGCACAGTGAACTCAGGGATAATAGTGTACCTTCTGTGAGCCTTTGATTCCACACATTAGTTTAAACTGAACTAGTTTACCTGCCCAGAGTCACCAAATACTAATGAAGATCTTACATCGAACTATAAAAAAATAACAGCAAATCAAATCCTTCTTTCTTTGCAGTCAGAGACATATCAGGAGGACATTTATCCCATGACTCCTGGGACAGAACCTGCTCTGTCTGCCGATGAATGGCTCAGTGGAATCAACCGAGGTAAACACCTGCAGTTATTTTCAGAATAAAAATATCTGAAAAGAGAAATGCTGAAATAAAACAACTCCACATCTGCATGCGCATGTCTAGGTCCAGTGCTCATGTCTTTAAAAGAGGGCTACAACAGACCAAACAAACTGGTGTTCAAGGCCCCTGTGAAGGAGAAGAAGGGTGGAGTGGTCAATGGGATTGACTTGCTAGAAAACGTGCCTCCCCGTACAGAGAACGAGGTGTTACCATGTTATAAGGACAGTTTAGCAGATCGTGTTTCTAGCTGAGAGGTGTTTATGCGTGTTTAACCCTGGTCTTTATTCTCTGCAGCTCTTGCGGATGTTCTTCAGGCAGCAGGAGGAATTGCGGCGACTGAAGGACGAACTTACGCAGAGGGACATTAAGATTCGACAGCTTGAGCTGGAGCTCAATAACATAAGAATCAGCCCAAACATCAACAACAATAACAACAGCAGCAGCAATGGTAGCAGCATTTGACACTGGATTTGTGCTGTGTCTTGTGATCTCCTAAAGTGAGCGCTGCTGAAACACACAGGCTTCCTTCTCCTAAAACCAAGACCACAGAAGAGCAAGCGCTTGTCTTTATAAAGCAGTGTCTCGCTCTGACCCCCAGTGTGGACCCCACAGCTGCTGTGTGCCAAGTCGACTTTATTGGAGTGATGATTCACTGACCCTGTGAAAACTGTCCCATAACATGACCTTCAGCCACACTGATGGTCTACATGCAGTGGATTGATTCTCTCTATTTGGATTGGGTTTGGTACAAGCTATTCATTGCATTATCATCTCATAATTGTAGACCTCACTAGATTTAATTATTAGAATTATTTATTTCATATTTTTTTCTTTGTGCAACTTAGCCTCGTTAGCTAAGCTAAATTGCTTAATAAACTCCATATAGAGAAGAAACGTGTTTTAATAAGGTCAAACAGGCATGCTTCACCCATCAAGCTGTTATCTCATGTAAACACTAAGTCTACTGCATCATTTTGATATGACTGCACAGTGCTGTTTTAATGTAGAAACTCAAACACCCCAGTTCAATAATCTTACACCACAGATGGTATTTATCCAATTGACTCTAGAAGTATTGGGTTTTACTAATACAAGTTGTGCACTGTTGCTTCTCATATGTGAAGTATGTTCAGGTCAGTTAATGACGGCAATTCGAATGGGTTTTTAAGTTAAATAAAGCTCAGAATAATCTCAGAATACATTTAGAAAAAATACAGTTTGCACCTGATGAAAATATAAAAGTCCACAAATTGTAAAATGCAATTATGAAATAAATTAGTAATAGGTATAAGAGACTTACACTGCATTTCTGCAGGAAAGTCAAGTTTGGAGAGAACATGAGAAAAAGAATGTTCGATAATGAGACACAACAATGGTTACAATTAATGGCAATACTTCATTTTAAAGACTTACTGTGATTCATAAAGCATACAGTTACTTTTTTATTAAATTTTAAATCAAACGTATTTATTGATTTCCATTTTCAGTTCCTACTTTTAAGTGAAGAGTCTTGAGTTAACATGAATTAGGCTATCCTTGCAGTCACGCTCTTCAGTGCGCGCTGCACTCTAGAAGTTAACGTAATTGTGATTTTAAACATTGGTTTTGTCCAGAACAAACTGAACCAGTTTAAAAAAAAAAAAAAAAAAAAAGGTTGGACGGCACATTTAATAGAGCACTTATGAGCTAATGTGTTGTCCCTTTTAAAAATATATTGATCATCTGATTGCCAAATGAACTAACCTTGCTTGACCAACGCGGAAAGCCCGGTTCACCTCTGAATTCAACCATCACGTGTTCGCCATTTTCCTGAAAACAATATGAGCCTCAAGCTTTGTAAATATTTTGCTTCATAAAACAGTAACACAATCCCCAGCATCCTCTGCTTCTTATTGCATAGTAATAGCGCGTTTTGAGGTAAAGTGCACTTAAGGTATTCTGACATTAGGGGGCGGTAAAGCCACAGACTTGCTCACGTCACGTACTGAAAGGCCTACGCTTGCCATGAAACGGACTACACAGCATCCTCTTAACATGATAAAAGAGCAGTTCAGAAAGAGCAGTTCAGACACAAGCAGTAGTACTTAAGGAACACTGGAATTAATACTAACACTGGGCCTACTTAAATGGGCCAAAGAGTGACAAACAGGTTGTTTGCATGGCCTGTGGTTACGTTCCAAATCTTCTGCCTGATAATTGTGCATCATTGAAAATGTTGAGGTGAAGTGGTTATTAATTTGTTCACAGTGTGAGGTGCCAGAATACTTATGTTGTACTCAGGCCCCTTTTATCTGGTGTTAGACAAGGCGCTCACTGCCTACACAAGCCTAATTAATGTAGAAATATTTCAAGCTGACAGTGCCTAAGGAATTATGAGGCTATTAGGCTAACCTTTGTCTTTGATTAAAATGAGTAACATTGATAGGGAATCATTACCCTGTATTTCACGATTCATTATGATTAACTGACTAACTATAGTATGTTGCACAAAAGGTAAGTGCATACAAAGTAAAAACCTCTTCCTGACGAAGAATAATAATGTACGGAGTTGAATTTACTCCAATGGTTCATCAAATCTAAACGCCTAGACCAGTGGTCTGGAGGGCCACAGATCTGCAGTTTCGCTCCAAATCACACCTGCTTGGAAGTTTCTAGTAATCCTGAAAACCTTGAGTAGCTGGACCAGGTGTGTTTGATTAGGGTTGGAGCTAAACTGTGCAGAGCTGTGGCCCTCAGGGAATTGAGTTTAAGACCAATGGTCTAGACTCTAGACCGAGACTAGCTCAATTTACCTTGCGATCTCACTCAAAAAAATCCACACAGATCATAATTAACACCTCTTTCACTGTATGCCAGGGATCTCCAACCCTGCTCCTGGAGAGTTACCATCCTGCAGACTTCAGTTCCAGCCCTGAGCACCTTCATTAGCTGGTTCAGGTGTGTTTGTTTGGGGTTGGAGCTGAACTTTGCAGGACAGTAGCTCTCCAGGAGCAGGGTTGGAGACCCCTGCTGTATGCAATGCTTTCATGCTCATGTTAGCAAAGCACATGCGTGTACAGTAAATATTCACTGGAACAAAAATGCTGACATTCATATGAAATCTGAAGTCTTCTTTTTAATAAAAAAATTCAATCAGTATGATCTGACAACTGGACATATCTCAGTTAAAACTGTCTATGTTTTATTTAAATTGGCATGATGCTTCTGAATATCTACACAATATTCAGTCATAAGCTATTTTCCCTGAGCGTCACTATGCAATTTCACTTCACATCAGTTAACCCGCTATTTCAGTGGCAAGGTGACATACACTTGCCATTTCCGCACAAGACTTTAAATACATAATCTGTTGATCAAGTATGTAATCACATCTAATTACAATATATGGATTTTCTGTAGCTGTCAGAACAGAACTTCAAACTACCATAGAACCGGTTGCGTTTTCATTCATTTTATTACAGTTAATGGTTACAACTGAGATTATTTGTGAAAATGTCTGCCATTATCAAAGGGAATCAGAAAAAAATATATTTGGTCATTATTTACAAAGAACACAAAGCCTCTGAAACTATCCACACAAAAGGGAGAAGGGGTTTAGGGCTCATCTGACAAGGGCAGACATTCGGCTCTGAACATTAAAAAATAAAATAAAATAAAAATCACATTGAGAGGTTGAACTCTGCATGTCCAAGCAGACATCATGGTGCGTTCTTCATGCCTAAACAGCACGTCACACGGCGCGGGTGATGATGATGAAAACACCAAAGAAACTAATTACACAAAGATGCAATAAAAAAGTGGGTTAGAAAATGTTCTTCCTTGAAATCCAGTAGTCAACTTTAAAATAGAGAGTCAGCCATGCACTCCTAAAAGGTTTTTGGTTGTTTGTTTTTTTTCTTTTTTAATACACAAGTCATCACCAGCATTTAGGCATCAACAGTAAAGACAAGGGAAAAATTACAAGAGCATACTGGTCTTTTTTTTTTTTTTCAACAATGATAATTTTCCACACTGTGTTGTCAGCCATTTGAAGAGCTTTCGGAGAAAATGAAGGGAATCAAACTGAAAGTACAAACCAAACCATAAGAAAACAACAACAACATCAACAACAAAAAAGCTAAAAACAAATATTTAAACGGTGTCCTCGTTTATACTAACCCACCCCCTACCATTTGAATACCTCCCCAAACCATCGCAGAGTGACAATAGGACAGATATACAGGGGTTAAACGCTCCGATCACAATGGGGGGAGTGCATGTTCAGTCATCATCTTCCTCCCCTTCCTCATCCAGCTCTCTTTTCCTCTTCTGACCCCGCTCTTCCTCTGGAAACACAACACAGGAGGACCAGATGGTTTGTTTACTCTTACTCTCACGCTGCTTACCAGCATTCGACAGCTGCTGGTAACCCTTCAAACTTTACAAACACTTCATCTATTCACTTACCAACGTCTTCCTCATCATCTACCTCGCCGTCATTTAACTCTTCCTCCTCCTCCTCCTAAAAGTGTGCAAAAAAAATGGCACAAATTGACACATGTACTATATTTGTTAAACATCAGGAATGATCATATTCTGGCATCAACCTCTCCGCTGATGTCCTCTTCTTCCTCCTCTTCTCCCTCTTCCTCGTCATCCTCCTCTCCCTCTTCCTCATCTTCATCTCCTGGAGCTGCATCTTCATCATACTCCTCCTCTTCTCCCTCTGTAGACAAAACTAGGTCAGTGACAAATGAATGGCTTGATCTCGGTATAAAAACTGATACATGTTGAAGGACGGTGCCAGTCAGACTCTTCACAAACATACCGTCTTCATCGTCCTCATCGTCGTCTAGGCCTTCGACATAAGCTTCGGCGTCAGAGTCGGGCGCTTCTTTATCCTCTTTGTCATAGCCGTCGAGATACGTCAACTGAGGGAGCAGCTTGAAAACATTTTCTCTGTAGTCGTTCAGGTTTGTCACCTCACAGTTGAACAAGTCTAAACTTTTGAGGCTCTCCAATTTTTTCTGTTGGGGAAAAGACAGAAGAACAAATTAATAGGAATAATAGATTGTTGTTTTTATCGCTGCGAGCCATCTTAAATCCAAGTCAAGCAACACCGTCATTATTTAGATCTGTAATTCAAGAATATTAATAATAGTAGTGCTTGAAAGTCTCTCAACAGTGTCATCAGCGTACACAAATAATAAATTATTAAAATATATTCATCACTAAGTTGATAAACTCCATTAGTTACAACCACAATGATGCTATAAACACATCTTACCAGGGGTTCGATGGTGCTGAGGTCTTTAATTTTGTTGCCGCTGAGGTTGAGATGGGTGAGGTTGGGACACTTCTCTGCCAGGACCTCCAGACCCCCTGAGATTCTGTTATCGCTAAGCTCAAGCTGTGGAAAACATGATTCAGTGCCATATTAACAAGCCTGGCAAAGACTTCACGCATACCCAGAATACATTTCTGATACTACTGTAGCTGAAAACAAGAAACCATCTATTACCTTTTTGAGTTTGTTTAGCTTGGGCAAATTGGCGACTGATGTTAAGCCTACGTTGATTGTGCTTAAAAATTCCAGTTCCTCAAACTCATCAGTGAGGCCCTCGATTTTGCCCTCATTTGACCGACAGTTGTCGAGCACAAGCTCTTTCACCTGTTAAAGGGCACATGAGATTTAATGTTATGATTAATGAATACAGCATTTGTTACGGTCTCCACCTGAGCAACTTCAAACTAATGGGGAGGTGGACAAAGCCGCTTAAATTCAGTCACATCAGGGCTGTTTCTAACTTTTGAAGCATGCCAAGATCACTGTGTGGGTTTACCTTTATGATGACCCAGCAAAAGGGCATAAATATGCTCCAAATTGAACATAAAACTATGTAAATAGCCACCTATTGTTATCAGCAATAACTTCGAACAAACAGAAAACAGCGTCCATGTTTAGCTAAAAGTGATTATGTTAATCAGATTAGAATGAGAAAAATAAACACGTCGCCTCGACCGAATCGGGCGCCATGCAGTTGTAAAGTTTACTTCAGCATGCGGTCTACAGGAGCAGATAGGGGTGCATGTTTCGGAGCTTTGACAAAGGCTCACATTTGACTCCCTATCCAACAAAATGGCTGACTCCGCAACAAGCGGTGTACATTGTTTTCCTGGAAGGTAGAGCATTTTTACTGTAGTGCGTGCTCGAACAGCGAAGTAAAGACGCGTAAACGATAGCCTGGGTGTTACACAAATGCATTACATTGTCTTGGAAGGGCAAAAACACGAGGACGGACCCAAGAATTCAGGAGTAGGAGGGGCAGAGAGGAGCATGATAATGCAACGGAGTCGCTCTTTAAGCGAAAGGTATTGACTTTCACGGAATAAAAATGAAATTTCCGGCTACGCACACGCTCGACTCTTTGTATTCAACGGTTCTGGTCGGTTCAAAGCATAGAGACGGCGGCACCGATTCTCTGCTCGATTAAATACCGTGTGTCTTTGTTGCTGGTTAAAATGGCGGCTTGTCCTAGATCTCGCATCTAGAGCAGCGCAGCTTCAAGTTGCGTAGCGCTCACATAAGCGCCCAGTCTGTGTCAATAACAAGAGCCACACGGCTGAGATCTCGTTCTCCTGCCAGAGGAGACGCACAGAAGCGCTCACAACACGGTTATGACATTTTAATTACGAGATCTATTACAGCGCATTTAGGTTTGCGTACAGGGGCAATAACAGGGACCTCGATAACGTTGCATTAAATTGATCAGAGATGGTATTATTACTTGCGGGAATTAAAAAATAGTAAGAAAACACGGAGGATATTTAGGAAAGCGAGAGTGCCGGTTTGCTCTTTGCATTCCGGTAACGTTGTCGACATATAATGCAGGTTTAAATAGGTTTGGGCACCTTTACGCAACTGGATCTGCTGTGACACGATTCCTTTCTATACCGAGACCGAACAACAAATGCGCTCGGTTTCCAATCCAAATTAAACAGGCGCTTAGCAACGTGCCAGAAGCACACGAAAGGATCCCGACTAAGTATTTACACAACTTTCTTTGATTGAGAAACGGAAATGCTTTAGATTTAGATTCAAACCCATCAATAAAAGCCTGGAGAGATGCCACGAAATGTATTTGAGCGATCGGGTTATCGCAAGCTATCTGTCAAATCGCCCGCACAGCAATTCACAAAAATGCGTCCCACAACAAGTTCGCGAACTGGCCGAGGACCACTGTGACTGGCGAGTGTGGATGTTGAACTGAAAATGGATGGGCGAAAGTGTGAGAGAGGCATGAACTGACGGCTGGCGAGTTTCGCAGCACTGAGGATGCAAAGGAAAAGGGCGCGTTCAGGGGCTACAAAGTTACAAACATGGCTCCTCGCGCCGCTTCCCTTGTTTATACACTGAATGCACGGAGCTCTTGCAGTCTCCGACCACAGCATCATCAAAAGGTCTCGCGAAAGTTGGGGAAAAAATAAGCAGTAAAACTGTTAAACTCGTGGGCCACACGGAGATAACAATATCCAAGGCTCCAGGCTTGTAACAAAGTCGCCGCAAACTTTTCATTCAAGACATCAACTTGACGCGTGCACATCTAGCGTTGTTCATCCACGCAGAACTACTCCAAACCAACAGTTTTATATTAAAATAATATCACTCCGCGAATAATAAAGATGCTTACGTCTGACGGCGTCCGGTTCCGCAACTCCAGGTGAATTCTCTTTTTCATATCCATCTTACTGAACTCTAAATGAGTATTTAAACCAAAGAGCGCAGTTAGACTTGAGAGTCTTTGCTGCACATTCAGCTATAGCCTCTTAACAAACTAGCTATTGCGAGTCTTACAAACTTGATGTCTCGGTGGGTGGGAGTTGGGTGTGGGATTGTCGTCACCGGTGGCCAATTAGAAGCGCAGAATGGAATGTTAAAACGCTCACAACTAGACTGACGACCAATCAGCGGTCGATCACAAACTGGGTGGGGTTACAGAAACTGTTAGGTTGATCCAGCGAATCTGTTTTAGGGTGACATCTGCGATAAAATCATATGAACTGTCGAAGGCGCAGACTAAATGGGGGTATGGTAGTTATTTTAGTTTAGAGTGGGTTTATCCACACTTAGACCAGGATATAAGAGTTATAGAACTACAGAGACATTTTGAAATAAGCTGCCGTGTCGGTTACAATAAATGCAACGCTCGTGTAATGTAAGCGAGGGCTGTACACGTGTTAAATATGTTAAACTACTGCTTTCTGTCTCGAAGCACAGTTTCCTGGCAGGTAAGTACAGTCACTTTGGACCGATGAATTGGTAAACCGTCAGGAAAACACGAACCCTCCCCCTTTTGGAGGGAACACACGGTGGCGTCTACAAATCTTTATTTCTTTCTTAGTTTACGCAGTAAACACAGGGCATTATTCTCACTAACTTACATCTCACAATACGGGGGTTCGTGCAAATGAGCTTTTTTTAAAGAGTTACATAAACGCTTTATGTAAAAACGATTTAAACAGATAAAGCGTGATATTTCAGTGTGAACCAAGGAACGGTTGCCTAAAAAAATGCACTAGACAAAACACAAACAAGTATGAAATCTACAAAGCGAAAAGCGGTGATATGATATACATCGCCGTAGTTTAATTATTCCGAACGAGCCCCCACTAAAGCAGAGCCCATAAGTTACCGCTAGCCACTGGTCTTAATAAAAACAAGTTTATCACATGCACTTGACTGCCACATCTCACACACCAACCACGGGCCCACGCTTTCCCCTACAGTTCAAACCAACCAATCGTATTTGAAGGGGAGCATTCACTTCCGCTTCTCGCTTTGACTATTGTTGGTATTGAGGGGGAAAAAACAAGGTCACCTGACTGTGCCCAGCGCCATCTTGATTCGCAAAATACAAGACATTCAAATAATTATAACACCATTTATTGACTCTTAAAACGAACAAAAAGCAATAGACTTTACCTATATTTGATGTCATGTCTGTGTGTCGCTCCGCTAGCCCTTAAAACTGTAGAGCAACTGCTTGGCGCATGATTGTTTTCACAAGTGCAGCTGCTGGGTTGTTTGTTGAGAGAGCGCATTTCACTGGCGACTCTGTCGTTTTACAACGTTATTTCGAAATCACTTCGTACCAGGACATTTTGCCCTTGAAGAAAACAGAAAAAAATCTTCTTCTCTCGATCTGGCCACTGACGCCAACCCGCGCAAGCGGACTATTCTTAAGTCCTTTTGATTGTACTTGCGCATTAGTTGAGACCATTTTTCCTCTGGGTGTGTCTCACTCGTTGTCTGAACGCCCTTGCTAGCAGTACTGCATCAACTGTGTGTGTGGATTGCATTGCAGAGTGCGTGCACGATGTGCGCAGAGCCAAATCGCATTCGCACGCTTTGTGGCACACAGTTGCTCCTTTTCACACCACCAACTGCTACCTTTTGTGCGTGAATGGCGAGGAACGTCATCAGGACAGAAACGTAGAAAATTAGCGAACGTGCACGAACATGTTTGCTCATGCAAGTCAGAAATCATATTCAGGAGACTGTTTCTTGCGCGGAAGACTTTTATCGTTTTGACAGTGACAATGAAGAGCGCGTGTATCATGTGACTCTCCCCAGAAGGGTTAGATATTTGAATAAAAGATATTTGGAAAAACGTGGGGTTGTTTTGAGAGGACAGATGGATTGATGAGCATCTGCTATAATGCTAAAATTGTGGAGCAAAGGATCAGCACGTGACATGTTCAATCATCAACCTTGATAATTCATGTCAGTGTCACTTTACAACAATGCGTTTCTTTTGATTACCATCTTCGTTACACGAGATCGGCTATTTTGTTAGCCAGTGTCAGAGGCGTTCATTGCGTTTTAAAAAAACTGGAGTACCATGGGCGTTTTTTATGTTTTGTCACAGCAGCACTGTACATGCACAATTGTAATTTAAAAGTTCAGATAACAATGCAAATCAATAGGGCATAACCCTTGTTTCTGAATAATGTCACGAATGCGTAGTAGTGAAAACAGTGCTAACACATTCAAAATAATATATTGGGGGCATTACAGAATTTTTTTCAGTTAGGATGTCATTTAGAAAACTAGTCAGATCTTAACTACAGTTTCTTTATTTAAAGTCCCAGCCCCAGATCAGTTCAGAAACGCCCTGAAACATAACATTAGTCAAATCAACAACCATGATACATATGAACGTAGAGCAGTTTAGTGGGAAATGAATGATGGTCATGTGTTTTATGTGTGTGTGTGTGTGTGTGTGTGTGTGCGTGCGTGTGTGTTTAAATGTTACAGATGAATCAGCTGTCATACTAGTGGTCTATTAATTATTTTGTTGCATAGAGTCTAGCTACAAATAATTTCTGGACAAAAAGTAAATAATTTTATTATTATTATTATTATTTTGTCATGCAGCAGGCCTATGTATTACTTATACAGTAGAGTGAGTGGCAAGAACTAATGTTATTAGAGATTCCATAAACTATTATGTCCCTTCCATGTTGTTTGCACATTTTGGATGGTTTGCTCTTGGTTAAGAAAGCACCAGAGGAGAACATGCTAGTGCTGGGCAACGATTAATTGCATCCAAAATAAAAGATTCTGTTTACCTAGTATTTGTATGTGTACTGTGTATGGTTATTATGTATATATAAATACACACACGTATGTATATATTTAAGAAAAATATGTTTATATATAATATAAATTATATGAATATAAAATAAACATATACTCTATGTGAGTGTATTCATAAATATACACAGTACACACATATATATAATGTAAACAAAAACTTTTATTTTGGATACGATTAATCACTATTAATAGTTGCCCAGCACTAACATACGTGTAAATGGAGAGATTTGGGGAGTATTCAGTGCAGGCTAGTGAGAATGTATAAATTTATGGGCCGTTTAATGATAGTTTATGAGTTGCTTTATGATTTGAAGCATCTCCTGGATTGAGGGTTTTGACAGTAATTTCATCTCCACATTTCATCCCTTTTATGTATTGCATTGCATTGATAGAGGGCAGGTTACAGCCAGTGCTGTAAAAACGCATGCAAAATTGAAGTAGGAAACATTTGCATGGAGAACATCATGTTTTACACTCTGTGAAGGTGCATCTCATGATGCAGTTATGACACTGGCCTATGGAAACATGATTGTCTCAACAATAGCTGTGTTTCAATAACACGTTAATCTAATATAGTGATATATATGATATACAGCACAAGCCCACTAATCTGACTTTTGTAGATTTTCGAAGTGTGCTGTTGAGGGCTCACTTCGATAATTTAAGATTCACTAAACACAATTATTCAGAAAATAAATATGGGTGAAAGACAGTGACCTTTATGCTGACCCACGTGTTAGGTTGTTTAACTATCTTTGTCAACATGTCCAAAGGTTGCATTCTCCTGAAACACCACTAGATGACAGCCTTTCATAGGCTGAAAACTATAGCCTGGTGAACCCAGTGTTACGGCTGCGTTAGATTATGATCTATGGATGAATCATGAGAATACATTTTCTAATTCACGTCCGATTTTCATTAAATTACACAAAATGTATAGATGAAGCTCTCTTTAAGAAATGTGTTCATTACTATAAGTAGAATACTTGTGAGGATTGATCTAAAAAGGATTATGTATTTGGGGCTAAGATTTGGGGCATTCTTTCAGGGAGTCACTGAATTGATTATAACCTTTTTCAATTAATACTATTTTTATTCCCCTCTAAAAGAATATTATATCGTTTCTCAGAAAGTACATTTAATACACCGATGGCATATTTCTGCCATCTACTGGTTCATTAGTTAAACACAACAAACAAACAAACAAACAAACACAATCTCCTGAATATAAAACCTTAATATTCACTAAAGCTGACCTTACTAATATAGAGGTCTGTTAAGAGTGAATTTCAATTTCCCATTTATACAAGACTATATATATATATATATATATTTTAGCTCACACAAAAGTACAGTCACATGATGGTAAATTTCCTGTTACATCATACATACAGCTAAGTGCGACCTCCAACCTTAGAAATATATATTTTATTGACTACATGTATACTTTATTAGGTCATCATTGCAGTGAAATATATCGACCACAAGATGGCACTCTAAGAAGAAGGGAAAGTGTGAATATTGTTAGTAAGGCTCATAGATTCTGCTGCTCACAGCTGTCATTATTTAGAATCTATGTTCCGCTAAATAGTCCCAGGCGCATCTACTGATAGAAAATGAGATTCATTACAAACACTTGATCCATTACTGTACAAAACACTTGGACAAATGATTTCAACAAATGATCTCTTATTTACTTATATCAGAGACTATCTATATGTATTATTTTATTAGTTTTTTTCTTATTCAAATAATTCTATAGCAAAACTCAGTGTCAGTTCTGAATAAACAGAAACAGAAATTATAGACTATTACATTTTTCAGATTTTTATGCTGATATGTAATAAAAAAAACTCTTAGAAAAGGTATAAAAGCTTTCATTGGGGCAGTACCATTTCAAAAGTTATGTATTATTTAGGTACAAATATGTATATTTTAGAGACCAATATGTGTTTGCCAGATGAAGCAAACTGAAATAAACCCCTGCATTCATTATTAATGTTAATTGACTCTAGGATCAGATCTAAGATGGAGATTGTAATTTGATAGCCACTTAGATGTTATGGATATCCCGCTATACAAAAACATTCTAGACCATGTGGCTGAATCAAATTATGCCATCTCATTGTTAATATTACAAGTGGCACAAGATAGTTTCATGCCTTGAAAGGGCCATGATTTAGATTTCAGGAATTGTTATGAATGCACAACCTTTATGGCTTTCCAAGGGTTGAAATCTGTATCTGTAATGTTAACTCCATATTCCACCTGTGTGCAAACAAACATTCTTGTTTTGTGCTCAGTAAACCAAATATGACCATATGGGTTTATAATGACATGAGTATGAGTAAATAATGACAGGATTTAACACCACATGTTCAGAGAGCAAACATAACAGCGTTTACACACAGATGCAGTGCAATGATTCAGAAACTTTCCATGATTCACTTACATGGGCGACCAGAACATGCCCACATCTTTTTTTTTTTTCTTTTTTTTTTCTTGAGCACAGTTAGACAATACTGATTAGATGTAGTTTATATCATGTTAATTTCTAAAAGTATTTGTGATTATGTGGTGCACAGCTTTTAAATAAAGGAACAGATGGCCATAATAATAAAATGCTATATGCAAAGTAGATAAAAAGAAAGTGTCATGTTCTTTATCATTAACAATGCAGCTCTCAGTCCATCTTCTCAAACATTTATGAAGACAGTCTGTCCAACAGGATCATGAGATATTGTCTTCAAGTGGTCTGTTTTCCTTCCCCCTGCACAGTCTTTGAAATGTCACCTCTCATCTTCTTTCTTTAAATTTTCAGTTTCAGTTTTAATGTGCTTTATTGGCATGATTAAATTGAACATTTTGGTGCAAAACAATGTACATAAGTTTGGGAAAACTATCAAAAGACAAAATGTACTAGTTAATTGGAAAAGAAACATCATTTTGTAGGATTGCTTTGTATCTTCTTTATGTTAACTTAAATAAAATAATAATTAATATGAGGGAAGTTGCTCCACTTAAGAACTTCTTGCAAGTACATGTAGGGCAAGAAGTCTACCCAGAAAAACTGATACAAATTGTTTAAATAAGGTTTTTTTTATTCTCTCACAGTGTCATTAAAATACTAAATCAACTATTTAAAATTGTGTTTTGACAATTGATGTGAATAATTGAATAAACAATGACAAACAAATCAGAATGCCAGCAAAAGAGATCTGAGAGGAAAATGTATTATTTATATTTTATATTTATATTGTTATGAGTTCCACTTATATAAGACTTTTATACATATTACATATTAATGTATTTAATTAATGTATTTTAATGTATTTAATTGAAAAAAAGCCCACATATTCACCATTAACAAATTAGCACAACAAAACTTTGATATTCAACATAATTCAATTTCATAAATCACAGTTTTTCTGTGACACAAAATTAGAACATTTAATCTAAAAACGTCTCGTCTGTTTTTATTTAAGATCTCTCAGTTTTAAAAGAGCCCAGTCTGCTGAATCTGTATCAAACTGAATTCTCTTGAACCGTTTTTTTCCCTCCAAATCTTTGTCTCTCTCTCACTTCCCTTTCCTAATATCTCTCTCTTTATTCCTTTTATATGGCTCCATCCTCTATCTTGTAGATAATCACATTGTAGTGCAGCAGTGGCCTCATAATTGTTTATTTACTGTCAGGAATACGCCACACTGGTGCCAGAAGGACATGAACCAGACAGACAGTAACTTTGGGTTCTATAAATGGAAATCTGCCACATGTTATGAGATATATTGTAAGTGCGACTCCTGCTATCTGGTTATCAAGTGATAAAGTTGATGGACTGATTTTAATGACCAATTTAGCAATTCACATCTAAACAGAGGCCAGTGCGAGCTTGTTAATAGGATATCCCAAGGCTGAACTAAACTTTCTCCCTGCAGAGAGCTCATACTCTTTTTTTTTTTTCTCTCTCTCTCTTTCCAATTGCTCCCTTGTCCTCTATAGACTGGCTTCACTATCACGAAAGTGTGATTCGTGATTCATGATAAGGCAAACTGATTTACTTACAATGACAGTCATCGTGTCCTTGAGCACGTTCCTTTTTAGATACTAGGAGTTTTAGATACCTCTCTAGAAATGTATATGTAGTGTACAAAGTGTCATTCGAGCAAAGATATTTGTATTAGCAAAATAGGCTTAAGAGTATTTAGTAAAAACATGCCATGAATCAAATATTATATAAATTGTCTACCTTATATAGATTCTACATTAATTTGGGGATCCATTACATATATTTTGCTGTTAAGTGTGAAACTTGTGCAATTAGTTATAGTTAAAATGTTTTATATGATTCACAGCATAATAAAAGACAATGTTTAATGTTTTTTAGAAGTTCGAGACAAGGCTTACAATCTCAAAATACCAAGAATTGACAGAAAACGTGTGAGAGAGAGAGAGAGAAGATAAAAAGTTAACTGGTGAAAAAACTGTAAAGCAACTTAGTTAACCAGTTAACTTTTCTCTCTCTTGCTCTCTCTCTCTCTCTCTCTCTCTCTCTCACGTTTTCTGTCAATTCTTGGTATTTTGAGATTGTAAGCATTGTGCTGTTTTATAAGTAAGAGGTAAGGAGAATTGAATGACCAGATCTGGATGATAACTTGATATTCATTCTCTTGTTATCAGTGTGGTGTATCGGCAATATGTTTATTATAATATATTGAGCCAGACCATCACTTTTGCATGTTTAGCAATAAATAATGATCCACAAAGTGATCATCATCTGCGACAGTGAAAGATTGTAACAGAAACTTTTATGGATAGCTTGCCTATTGTGCATATTCATGTGAAATAAGGTTTTGCTTGTGCTTCTACTTTGTTTTTACTTTCATACGTTTCTTTTCAAAACTGAATACAGACACTATTAACAGTCTATTTATATTCTTTTAATATACAAATTAATATTTTCTGTCCCTAAAGAATGAATACTTCTGTATGCTAGAGACATACACAGCTGTTTGTTCCATCCACCTTAAAGGTTCTGTGACACTTAAGGGACAAACTAGAGTGCATTTGCATTTTGTTTATGAGCAGACAATTTGTCGCTCATTGTACCTTGCTCTAGGAGACAGTCTTTGAGATGCAGAAAGAAGAAAGAAACAGAGGGCTTATGGCAGACTGAGCAATATAATAGATGGATTTGTGAAAAGGCTTGGAAGGGGAGCTCATGATGAGAGTAGAAGTAGAATAGATCGACAGCCGAGCTGTCAGACGTATAGACACTGAGGAGAGGATTTAATGAGTATGTGCATGTAGGGGGAGGGATGAGAGAAAGATGGAAATTTGATGAGCAGTAGTGGTCCCGTTGCCACTGTCTTCACAAGCTCCCTCACCCCCAAACCTCTCTTTTTCTCACTTTCTCGCAGCATTTCTGTGTGTCACCCAGGAGAGGAATGCACACTTCTGCTTAACATGCAGCAGAAATAAACAACCACACACTGACATTAAGAAAGAGACTCTATAGGGTGAGAAGCTGAAAAAGATCTGCAACGTCTTGGATGAATTCTGTTTCATAGCAGGGGCTTGAATTGATAAAATGTTTATATTTACTGTAAAAAAAACAAAAAACTGTTAAATGTAGGCTATAAAAAATGTTAGCTGTGGTTAACATGAATTCACCATGAAAATACAGTAGCAATGCTTCAGGTCTATTGGAGTATATTTTACCTGAATATTTTACAACTTATAAACTCATATTAAAGTGGTACAATGTTAATATACAAAGTGACGTGACATACGGCCAAGTATGGTGACTCATACTCAGAATTCATGCTCTTCATTTAACCCATCCAAAGTGCACACACACACACCATGAACAGCCATTTATGCTGCGGCGCCCAGGGAGCAGTTTGGGGCTTGGTGTCTTGCTCAAGGGCACCTCAGTCATGGTATTGCTGGCCCAAGACTTGAACCCACAATCTTAGGGTTAGGAGTCAAACTCTCTAACCATTAGGCTAAAACTTCCCCAATACCGACCAACTTGAACTTCCATAACTTGCATGTACCTTAAAATGTGCAGAAAACCACACAGGTGGTAAAAATGTAAGCCATCCAGAGTCATAAACAAACAATGGTAACATACGACAAAAATTATGCAAAATAAAAATAAATAACAAAATAAGAAGAAACAAAATGCAAAATACAATTAAAAACAGATTTCTTCACACAGGGAAAATCATTTTATCATTATTCACTGTAAATTTTAAGTGGCTCATATATAACAGAAAACTGGCAAAATATAATTTGAACAATATCTAACTGTAAAAGTACCTGTATTTTTCAGGAGTTTTATAGAGATTTATAATGTAAATGATATGCAATTTTTTTTTTCATGTACCTGATCAGTATACTCCTGACCTACATATGAGAAATACCCACCAGTTCCTAAAAAATAACCATTCTTTTCCATCCTTATATCATTACTTCCTTTCAGATTGCCATGTTGTCAGCCAGTGTCACATTGGCGAGATCTCAAGAACAGAGTGACAGTAATAATCAAAGAAATGCAGAGAAGAGGAAAGCAAAAGGAAGAAGAGGCCAGGCATAGTAAATATTTATGAAGGGGGTGTTGATGCTCTCTGGCTGGGTGATGCGGCTCGCTGAAGTACATTATCAAACACAGTAAGCAGTCCGCATGAATCTTTTATATGCTTGGAGGTCAACAACAATAAAAAACAACAAAGGATTGCAGCAAGCACACACAGCAACCCTGAAATCAATCAACTGTTGTCTAGAATGTCTGAAAGGATGGACCTTATGTTCAGAGAAACACATGTATTCTGAAAGACAACAATATAATTTGTAAAAGCTGGCTTTGTCAAATTTGTGTGGATTATTGCAGTAGTAAAATATATGTGCATGACATAAACATGTTAACATGTTTACTACGTACACACACAGATAGACAAAGAAGATTAACTTTTTGTGGCCTTCAGTTCGTGTGAGTTTTCTAGTTAGTTTTTTTTTTTTTTTTTTTTTTTTGGTTGTTAATTAGTCAGTCATACCTGTATTTCCTTAATTGCACTTCTAGTATTTAAGTCCTGTGTTCCTGTCCGTTTCTTTTCTGTTATTGCTTATCTTACAGTTTTTGTGCCATTGTTTCTCCTGTTATTTTGTGTATTTGAGTGTTCCTGTTGTATTTATTATTAAAAGACTATTCATTTTGAATTCTTTTGCATTGTTTTAGGAGCCCTAACACTGTTTAACACTGCTTAAAGCCTAAATTTCAATTTCAAAATCTCTTGAAATTATATATATATATATATATATATATATATATATATATATATATATATATATATATATATATATGACAGTCCTAATGTAAATAGCAATACTTAAAAAGCCAGATTCTTCATATAGCAGGGATACAATAGATTTTATTTGGTTCCCACATTCTTCAAAATTTAGGGAGAAAATTACATAGGTTTGAAACAATGTCTGAAAGTAAACGATAACAGAAAATCTACAATATTCTTGAAATGTCTCATATTTTCTCAATGTGCTTGAATGTTATTGCATTATTGCCTTCAATCATTTCTACCCAACAACTCTCTCTTTTTCTAAGCTGAAAGTTTTCCATTAAGGTGATAATCACGAAAGGACACTGGAGCATCAAAAGGGGCATCATCATGTTTTATGAAAAAATCTAGAGCTGCAGTGGACTATAAATTACTGAATATACCTCAAGAACAATGCCCTCTTTTCCTCTCGGTGGCTCAGGCACACACACATACACAGAGTGAGATAACATCAGTCATCTTTTTGTATTGAGCATTGAAGCCTTCTCCCTCTCACTTGTAATTCTTCTTCAGCTGCCGAGGAGCAAAGAATCCTGCAGTCCCTGACTGTGGTGACTCAAGAGCTGAATGGACCATTTCATACCCAAGACTGCCCTTTCTTCAGAATAGTTTTTTGGCATTCAGCAAAATGATAGAGGAAAATAGATTTCATAGTCAGATTTCAGAATATGCATTCTAATTTACAGCTGTGGTTAGAGTCTGACAGGTGAAGAAGCCATGGACTAGAAAGCATTCTTTGTCAATCTAGTTCATTAACAAACAAATAGACAAAAATAGACAAATGAATAAATTTTTATATTATTATAGAAGTTTAATATAAATTGATATCAATAAAATGACAAAAAAGTAGAACAATAGCTCAAGGCATTTAATTGTAGGAGCTAGGGTGACATTATGTCTAACTAAATTAACTGAACACCGATCTAAAAAGACTTCCGGAAGAGAACTGTCAAGATAAAAGATAAGGCTTTTAAAGTTGTTCCAAAGGCTTTTCCCCCCTTATCTTTAGCATATTTTGAATGGGGGTAGTTAATTCAACATCACAGCACTATGTGTTGGAACAGTGTGTGGGTGCATAATCACAAGCATTTTGTGACTGTTGGCGCAGTTTGACATGTTTTGCTGGGGAACTCATGAGGGTCATTGGGCTGGTCATTAGGATTGCTTCCAGATGGATCGTGGGTAGTGATGCAGTACAGTGGCGGTGTACAGGATCATTGTCATGCTCCTTCACTCTGCAAACTGACTCATTGTGTTAATCTGTGCACCACACACACACGTTCTCAGAAGAGAGACGTCAGTGTCTCTAATAATGAGTCTCATGGGTAAAACCATTCACAGAGGCAGCAGTTGAAAAAAATCTAAAATACTGGCTTGAAGCATGGAAACTTACATTCACTTGTGGATGTTAAAATGTGCTTATCAAAGTTTTATTAATTATATATTTTTTTTTAAGTGTTTAATACCGTTCTCTATTAACAGCATTTGAGAAACCACTTTGATTTATTAAATGACACTGATTTGTTGAATGTTGTCTTGAAACTGGAATATTCCTAAAATGAGATAAATATAGCTTTAATATATTCACAATAGCCTACTTCATTAGCCTAATTAGTACCAAAAGCTTTAACCGGGCAGAACACATACAGATGCTCATAGCTTCAAATATAAAGTATGACGTGGAGGAAGAGAGAGTGAACATGCACATGACCAGGGCCGTATCTGGGGTTTGCGGGGCCCCGGTGCAGGTTGTACCAGTGGGCCCTGTTTGAAATTGTTTAAATATTTTTTTATGTTTGTTCTATGTATTTACCTGTGCTGTTTTTTTTTTTTCAAGTTTGTAGGTGTCCAGGTACAGAACCATAATAATCAAATGTAAAATAGCACTGCATAGTCTTTAGTGTAAAAATTCTATACAGTCAAACCAAAATTTATTCAGACAACTTTTCTCAAATTTCTCAAATTATAACAGTTTATTTGCTATAGTTTAGAAAATGGTGATCAAATATGACAATAACTCAGAGTTAAACTGCATATTGATAACATCATATAACTTTGATAGAAAGTTATTTAATGATGTGCAATCATTCAAAAATTCTGACAACTGTTAGTATGAAAATATTTACACAACTATCTATACTTTGTTGACCAATTACCAAGCAATGGCATTTTTGTTTTGTTCCGTCTGTGGTGTAAAAAGGTTGCATTAGCAATTAAAGAAAAGAATACTTAAGCAAAACATGGTCAGTTCTAAGAGTCTGAATAATTTTTAGATTAGATTAGATTAGATTCAACTTTATTGTCACTGCACATGTAAGGTACAAGGCAAAGAAATGCAGTTAGCATCTAACCAGAAGTGCAATAAGCAGTAAGTACAGAATATACAAGGTCTACAATATGTACAATAACTACAGATAAGTATTATGGACATAATTTTACAGATTTTAAATACTATTAGCATGATATACAGATAGGTGTACTATGAACATACTGTACAGATGGATTATGTAAAAGTGTATGTAAGATATAGGCAGAACTATGTACATATGAACATAATTACACTATTGCAATAGACAGTAAAGTGCATAGAAAGTATTTAAGTGTGCAAATTGATTATTCAGTGTTCTTGGATGAACAGACAAGTGAAAGTTATAAAAAGTTACAGTTTTTTGCTTGTTGTAAATAAATAAATAAATCAGTCAGATGTAGTGTTGAAAGGGGGGGGGGGTCTGTGTGTGTGTGGTGTTGAGGGGTGTCAGAGGGCAGAGTTCAGCAAGGAGACAGCTTTAGTGAAAAAGCTGTTCCTGAATCTTGTGGTCCTTGTCCGGAGGCTCCTGAAGCGCCTCCCGGAGGGCAGGAGGTTAAACAGTCCATGGTCAGGGTGAGAGGAGTCCTTGAGAATGCTGCAAGCTCGTCGGAGACAGCGTTTCCCCTGGATGTCCTCAAGAGCAGGAAGTGGTGTCCCTGTGATGTGTTGGGCAGTTTTCACCACCCTCCGCAGTGCTTTGTGATCAGCCACTGAGCAGTTCCCATACCAGACTTGATGCAACTGGTCAGGATGCTCTCAATCGCACACAGGTAGAAGTTCACCATGATGGCTGAAGACAGCTGGTTCTTCTTCATTGTCCTGAGGAAGAAAAGGCGCTGGTAAGCCTTCTTGACCAGGCTGGAAGTGTTTGTGGTCCAGGACAGTTCCTCCGAGATGGTGGTTCCCAGGAACTTGAAGCTGGAGACACGTTCAACAACCATTCCGTTAATGTGGATGGGGTCATGCGTGCTTCCTTTCTTCTTCCTGGAGTCCACAATGAGCTCCTTAGTCTTATTGGTGTTAAGGAGCGGGTTATTGTCAGCGCACCATGTGGCCAGGTGCTGTACCTCTTCCCTGTAGGCAGTCTCATCGTTGTCTGTGATGAGGCCAATCACCGTGGTGTCGTCTGCATACTTAATGATGGAGTTGGATCCATGCACAGGCTTGCAGTCATGGGTGTAATGGGAGTAAAGGAATGGGCTCAGCACACAGCCCTGTGGTACGCCAGTGTTAAGTGTGATGGTGGTGGAGCAGGTGTGGCCTGACCTAACATGCTGAGGCCTGTTGGTCAGAAAGTCCACAATCCAGTTGCAGAGGGAGGTGTTAATGTCCAGATCTCCAAGTTTTGCGGTCAGCTTGGAGGGAATGACGGTGTTAAATACTGAACTGAAGTCAACAAACAACATCCTAACATACTTGTTGTTATGGTCCAGGTGTGTGTGTGCAGAGTACAGCACTGTGCATACTGCATCCTCTGTGCTCCTATTTCTGCAGTAGGCAAATTGGTGTGGGTCCAGTGTGGGTGGGAGACAGTCTTTGGGGTGTGCTAGGACCAGTCGCTCGAAACACTTCATAATGATGGGTGTGAGTGCTACGGGGGGATAGTCATTCAGGCACATTGTGGAGGAGTGTTTCGGTACTGGCACAATGGATGTGGACTTAAAACATTTTGGCACAGTTGCTTGAGTGAAGGACAGGTTGAAAATGTCTGTGAAGACCCCTGCAAGCTGCTCTGCACATGCCCTAAGCACACATCCAGGAATGCCATCCGGGCCAGCAGCCTTGCGTGCGCTGATCTGGCTCAATGCAGTGTGGACATCTGTGGAGTTGAGTTTGAGAGGTTGGTGGTCTGCTGAGTGTGGAATTTTGGTGGCTGTCTCCTTGCTGTCGCTGTTGAAGAGAGCATAATAGTCATTTAACTCATTAATGAAGGAGACGTCCGTGACCGTTGGAGTGGAGTTGCTTGACTTGTAGTCACTGATGATCTGGATGCCCTGCTACATGCGTCGGGGGTCAGAGTTGGAAAAGTGTTTCTCTACCTTCAGCTTGTAGCAGTACTTGGCCTTTTTGATGCCCCTTTTCTGGTTAGCCCTGGATTTACTGTAGGCCTGAGCGTCATCTGACCTGAAGGCAGTGCAGGCTTTCAGCAGAAGTCGCACCTCCTTGTTCATCCATGGCTTCTGATTAGAGTATGTTGTTATCTGTTTTTCTGTTGTAACGCTGTCAGTGGTGGTGTTGAGAAGCCATGGATGAACAAGGAGGTGCGACTTCTGCTGAAAGCCCGCACTGTGATCCAGTACAGAGGAGTTGAAGATATCAATGTCCGTGTGAGAGCCACAGGTAGTCTGAGAAGCAAACATACTCCAGTCAGTGTGTTGAAACCTATCTTGAAGTAAAGAGGTCCCAAATTTGTTTTTAAAATTTTACTGGTAGTCCACTGTATAAAGAATTTTTGTGTATAATATGTCAGTTTATTTTATTTAGCTGTACTCACTTACATAAGTGAACTAGTGCCCTGCACTCACTGGTGTCTGAATAATTTTTGGTTTGACTGTGGATTAATTCTGGTTAAAACTTCAAAGAAATTCAGTGAAGAGCCTTGAGTGGTTTTCTTGCTTTCATTTGGATTAACATTAAAGGGTTAGTTCACCCAAAAATGAAAATTATGTCATTATTGACTCACCGCCATGTCGTTCCAAACCCGTAAGACCGCCATTCATCTTCAGAACACAGTTTAAGATATTTTAGATTTAGTCCGAGAGCTTTCTGACCCTCCATTGAAAGTGTGTGTACAGTATAGTGTCCACGTCCAGAAAGGTAATAAAAACATCATCAAAGTAGTCCATGTGACATCAAAGGGTCAGTTGGAATTTTTTGAAGCATTGAAAATACATTTTGGTCCAAAAATATCTTCTCTTCCAGGTCTGTTGTGAGCGCATTCACGCACTGCAGTGTAGTGATGTCCGGTTCGTGAACGAATCATTCGATTTAACCAGTTCTTCTTGAACCAGTACACCAAATCGAACTGAATCGTTTGAAATGGGTTTTTTTTTTCTTCTTCTTCCCATAGCTAATACTCATGCATTTTACTTATAATTTATTTCCATTTTCTGTGTATTTCGTTTAATACTATTTTATTCTCTTATTTTTATATTCTTTTTTTTCTTAACCTGTTAATCCACAACCGGACGCCAGCATCCTGAAATCCCGAATTTCTTAGGCCTCTAAATTATTAATGTGACCAAAAATATATAGCCTAGGCTTCATGTGTCTTTTTATAAAGTGATTTTTATAAAGTAAACATAAGAATATTGTTAGTACGGTAATATACACATTTACTGGACTTAAGCAACTTATCTTAAAATCAACTGATCACTCATATAATGTGTTTTTTTTTTTTTACATGATAAAATACATCATATATGATACATAAGGCTTTTGAAGAATGTTTATTTGTACATCTCTCAGTCATCACTAAAATGCATTGCATCTTGTTTTGCCCTGAGTTGCAGAGCTTTAATAATAATAAAAAAAACTAGGCATTTTCATGTATATCATCTTACTAGACATATTACTGAGAGACTACAGGGAAACCTGCATTGTATATATTTAGTCACTGTTATAAAAGTCTCATTCATTACAAGCCATAAGAATGTCATCGTACTTTTGACCAGGAAATTACAACAGTTGCACCAAACTGCATATGTTTTGCTCAGTTTGGGTCTTTGAAAGTGATTCAACTTACTGTTATTATGTCAGGATTTACAATGAGCACAATCTCTTATTTTTGAGGCAAAACAATGCACTCTGGCTTGATATACATGGTAGTAAAGTCTGAATATTTTCTCTTATGTTTTTTTAAACGTTTGCATATCGGTACTCGGCAAACCTCGAACTTTTCACACACTCCAGTTCCATCAGTGTCTCCCCAAAATTGTATGATTGAGCTCTATGTCTCTCCGAGATGTCAATCTTAACTGACCAATAATATTGGGGAGCTCTTTCCTCCGATTCCTTATTGGACGACGTGAATTGAGTATGATTGGTCAGTGCAGCGCCGTCGGTGGTGTTGTGATATCGCGATATCTCAGGCGTATGTTCTCTCGCTGCAGCGCTGTAGCGGGCTGAGTGTGGGTGCTTGACTGCCAGTGGATCCATCGTTTCTCTCTTCTCTCTCTCTCAAGCGAAGTGCAACCTGATATATCAAGGCTGTTTACGTTGCCTTTTAACTTTTGAAGGGCCAGCGGAACAGCGCGCTTGAATGTTTCAAAGGTGAGTGAATGCTGCTTCTCTGCGTCCTGGCGAGTATGAATCCATTCGCTCATTCAGTTGCAGCGCTAACATGTCGACAGTGCAGTACCTTAGAGTCGAGCATCAAGACTGCTAGCAGCTAGTCTCAGTCATTCTTGTTCGTTTAACTCGAAACTGCTTGAAAATCAATAAACGTTGAACTCTGGTTCCCATAGCAACATGTTCCCATGCGCGTCCCTTTGACAGCATGTCTTCGCGACTGTCGGGAAGTTCCCAAACTAACCAGTGCTAGTGTGCAGCAAACCGAGTTAAAGCTCACTTGTGTGATGACTGCTCTGAAACATTGATAGAACAACAGAAACCTTTTCTCTCTGTGCACGGTCTGTCAGTGTTTGTGTTGTGTGAACGTGCGTGTGGTCGGACTCTCACGGATGATGTATCTCTGCAGGATTGCCTACTTTGGGCATAATGTGTTTTGTTTACACGATACTATTAGATGTATTGATTGGTACTTTTTTTGTTCGACTGTCTGCTTTTCACCGAGTTGCCAGCAGTAATGGACTGTTCGGAGATGTTATTGTCGCTTTTCTAAGCTGAAGTGGTTTCTTGGCTTAGAGCAGAGATTAGTTGTTGTTGAACACATAACGTTACCTCATAATAGAATTAAAAGTGTGTACTTTGTCATTTTGCTAATTAAAAAATTAGACTAGAGATAGTCAAAGCCTACTGGAAAATCTATTTGTGGTGGTCAGTTTTGATATTGTGTCTGGGTTTCTACAAATAAATCAATTAATGGAGGCTCTGTATATATGAGCAAGATCACACTCGTAGCTGTGTGATATAGCTGTATATCAGCACGGCTGTGATTTGGTCATAGGTACTCACAGTGTGCCGATATATAGCCATATCACACAGCTACGAGTGTAATACTGCATTTATACAACAGTTCGACAGCATGAGTGTAAATAAATTACTTAGTGTCTGTATGGGCCCAGCGAGGGAGAGGCTTTTTTTTTATCAAGGGGGTCTCTTGTTACCATCTAATGGCAGAACAATGTATCTAAAATCACCATCAAGAACATACGCGCACGCACACTGTTTCCCAATACTAAATACTAGTATTATTTATATAAAATATAATTTTTTGAATGATAATATTTAATAAACAACAATAACAGCCAACATAAAATAATTTTGACTGAATGCTTGGCAAATCAGTCAAAAGTACGAAGGCAAAACTCTAATATACAGCTTTAAGTTAAATATAATGGGATAAAATTTTGCCCTCAGCCAAAACTATTTGCTCTGGAACAAACAGTATATCAATATATAGTTTGCCCATTAGATTTACCCAAAGCAAATTATATCTCGTGTTTAACCAGATTTGTGGAACTATTTTCTTTTTTTTTGTTGTTGTTGTAGCTGTGCCAGCTGTGCTGTCTCCAGAAAGAAACAAATAGCTATTTTGTGCTGCTCATTATCAAGTTGAGATCTTCATCTCCATGGAGTCACCGCTCGAGTACCGAAGGATGAATATCTGACCGTTCAGGCCCAATAAGGCACGAGAAAGAACTCTGTTCAGTACTCATGCTCCTTGTGAGAAGCGGATTTATGTGTGCATGTATCAGTTGTTTGCACTTTCTCAGACAGTTTGCACATGCTAACATTTTTGCTGCAAATTGAACGCACACAAATGGTTTAAAATCACTTGTTTTTAAACTGCTGTGCTTACAAATGCATTCAAATGACAAGCTATTGTGACGGCGCAGCATGGGAATGTCATGTGAACATAACTGCAAATGAGAACATTGACCAAAATCTGTTGGGTTGACAGATTTCTACCGATTAATCATGTCTACCATTACAGCACCAACACTATTTTATTGTGAAATAAAACAAGTATTTAAAAAACCATCAAGATTTTATTTTGGCAGAAAACCACAGGGAGCCCTTATAGCTTTTGTTTTTTTTTGACGTATAAACACTTGGTTGGTAGCCACATGTTGCGTTCCCAAAATTACATTACAGGGCTCCAGAATGCAACCATTTTTTTCTGCTGGTGTGTCAACTTTTTGTGAGCGGTCGCACTGGCACGCCCATCTCATAAGCTCTGCCATTTCTGTTGCATTTGAGAAACATCAAATGGGAAACAAAACTAAACTAAACCGCTCTACGTTTCAGCTGCGCAGCAGCTGCGCACTGGTTATCAGCTCAGACCGTGATGCAAACAAACTTGTTTGAGCTCAGAACAGCTTCACTCGGCAGCTAGATTTGATTTCACGACACTGTTACTGCACAGATGCAACAGTGCTGCCAGAATTAGTGAGAATCATTCGAATTCTACACCGCGCTGACAGGAAACCAGAATTGTTAACACTAACTGTAACCATGCTGTTGTGGTAGAAATCGTCGAATGCATTACATCATTCATTTCAAGGTTTGTACAACCTTTTGAAAAAGAAATTCAAGCACTTTTCAAGCATTTCACACAACTATTTCCAGCACTTTAAAGCTCTAAGATGATCCAGTTTTAATTTATTTTTTAATGGGATGACCAAGATATACTTTGTGGTAAACAAACACTTATGTAAAATGTAAAAAAATACAATTATAAATCACAATTATAACAAGTAGACAGCAGCAGAGGAGCACTTGTTGGCGTATTAGTCATTCATTTCTAACTGCACTTATTAATGCAAAACAATAGTACTTTTATGATTAAATGATCTTTATTTTGAATACCCTCACACATCACCCCCAGTGCTACCAAATGTGCTCCTGGCTCCACCGTCTGTAGAACTGAGTGGCGCTGGTGCCACTGCTCTCAAATGTTAGTCTGGAGCCCTGCATTATAACGAACCAAATACAGAATCGATGCAAATAAATAACACTGAAACATGAACTGTGCGCACAAGTGTTGTGCTTCACTCTAAAACACATGGTGGATATATATATATATATTTATAATATATGCACCATGTGTATATTAATAATTACAGCCATGTCACAAATTATTTTTATTTGTATTTATCGTGCTGCCCTAATAGGGATAGAGAAGCGTTTCCTGACTTTGTTAATGTGTTTTCAAACCTGGTAACTATCTGCCTAGTCCTGTAAATGAGGCGAACAATTCTCAGTGGCTCTGTCACGTTCCACTGTCTCTGATCAGCTTTATCACATGCAGCACATTTGCACTCCAAAGAAATGAATTAAAACAATCTAATCCATTTTCTAACATAAGCGTAACAAGTTGGACTCCTCTGATAACAAATCACAGACTTCAATTTTCTTCAAAGACGTGACCCCTTACCTTACTTGTCTTTTTTTTTTTATCAACCCCTTATCACAAAATATTATTATGGGACCGCTTCAAACCCCATAGTTCAGTTTAATTTAGAGGTATATGATATTTCGTCACACTGTTTTTACATGAAGGGGCATGGGGGAATTCTGGTTGATTTTGGCCAAGGGGGAAATTTGGAGCACAAAAAAATGTACTAAGAAAGAGGACAAGTAAACTGGCAGGGACTCTGACTCTTTATGAGCCCTGGTTTTCAAAAGGCCGCTGAGAGCTTTTGTGGCTGCATTATTATGAGGGTGGAAGAAGACTTCAGCTGTTCATAAGCAGTATCGATAAAATGTAAACTATATTCAACCCTAATTGCAGAGAAAGCATTTAGACTACTGTTCACTACTATTATTAGTAGTACTCAGACGTGAAAAGCCACTATTCACCTGTTATAAAACTAGTAGTATGTTGATTTAATAAGGCTTTGTGTGTCATATTTGAGCTGATGGAGTCTGTTATAATGGATGGTTCACTGTGGTACTGTTGTAAACACATGGCCAAGGCCTCCTGCAGGGACTAATATCAGTCACTTGTGGGAAGTCGGTCCCATTTGGCCCTTGGCTGGACACTTCCTGAGCCCTTGGCTACAGGGGCCACTCGTAATTTGGATCACTCGGATGCTCTTGATGACTACAGAGCTGGCCAAGGAGCAGTGCCGGCGCAGGCCCTCTGCCAGCATCACTAACCCACCGCTGCCGCTCTCTCCCCCCACACAGGCAGGTTTAAAGGAAACTCAAGTGAAAGCTTGCTCTACTGAACTGGGACTGAAAACACTATGTATGTAAAGGGCGCTAATGGATTTCGGGCATCCGAGATCAATAAAACCAGGAGACAAAAAAGGTTTGTGGCTTTCTTGTAACCAATATTCTATCCATGTTGCTGGCTTTGAAATTGATGTTTTTTTTTTCAATTGAAGAATAGTAGGTTGTACTTCAGCAGTTTGCATGGTCTTAGGCTGATTTTTGCAAAGTCTCTCTGAAAGTTGGAGCCAGCCTGTGTATGTTGGGCACAGACTTTTTTTTTTTTTTTAGTTTGAGACTGAGTCGGAGGATATCATATCAAACATGTCTGATATTTTGAGCTATCAACATAAGCCTTTCAAGCTCTGCATGAGGGATGCCTTTTATGAAGCTGTTTTAGTGCAGCGATGTCTTTTTTTTTGTTTTTTTTTGTTTTGCCTTTCATGTCTGCTTTTTGCTTCTCTTTAAAATGCTGTACTCTGCAGACCATACATTTGTTGTTAGAATCTTGACTAAACTGTCACTCAAGTTTTAAGAATTAATTTTTTTAAAAATATTTTTTATTTCAAATGAACATGAGAGCCTGAACTCACAGAGGAACTGTAGACAGCTTGTCTGTTGTGCTACAGTACACAAGTAAGTGTCATGGTCCATGGGTGTTGGGGGGGCGGGGCGGTTATTTACCCTGGCAGTTGAGCCCCTTGCTGTGTCAATCAAGGTGCCTCCAACCCAGTGCAGTTCACAAACGCACACATTCATATTTCATTACTGTCTGACTATCCTAACCTCAACAGCCCTGTAACAAAGACCTTGGGCCCTGTCTACTCGGACATCAAGACATATTTTAATAACAATACAGCCGGTGTTGTTCTTTCTCTTATCTGTTGTTTTAGCTGCTGAACGAACAAAGCAAAGGAAGGGGTTGTCAGGAGGTCCAGTCTAGCAATTATTATTTGGCAAAGCAGCCACCAGCCAGACTTTATAAGTGTGTGCCAGCTTTGTGACATTCTCAGAGTTATGGTAGTGATCAGACTGCACACACTGGGTTCTGATGGAGGAGTTCTCGTTGGCCTGCTATGTTTCCTGCTGTCCAATAAGCTGTCAAGCTATTGACATGACTGTTGGACATGTCACACCCCACCTGCTCCGCTCCACCACCCAGCTGAGATCAGATGCAAGCGCCTGGACCCTTCCCAAGCTCTTGATTTTTCAGTCTCTTTAGTGCTCCAGTGAGTTTTCAGTAGCGCATGCCTGGTCGAGCTAGTCGAGGCATCGCTGATGGTTGAGTTGATCTATTAGTTAGTCACACACCTGCACAGACCTAAACTAAATTTGCTGTTTTGAAACCAAAATGTATCCCTTAAAGGATTCCTGAAGATCTTAAGAGGTTTCTTTTAGAAAAGCATTGTAATTTTTCCTCTAGTTTTCAAATTCTTGGCAGAGGCAAGCTGTCCTTAGACCTGGATATAAGGATATACTTTCATGCCATGTCACCTCTCGATAGGGCTGTGCAAAAAATCGAATGTGATTTTCATGCACATCTCATCAGTAAAGACGCTCCTTTAAAGGCGCAATATGTAATTTTTCTGCTTTAAAAATAGCAGAAATCACTATATGTATGTTATATATATTTTTAGTTGTGTACTTACATCATCCCGACAGTTTCCACGAACTTTCAAATCCGGAGAAAATTATAGTTTAATTAGAAGACACGGCACGTTTCTTTATTTCCTTTTGTCGCCCGTCTATGGCGTCATATAAACTTTGACCCCTCTAGTTTATCTAACTTCCTGCGGAACCACCAAATACAAAGGTGAACAGAAACAAAGACGAGACGAAGAAGAAAAAGTAGTAGCCTTGATTGAGACTATTATATTTTATATTTATATTGTTTATATTCGTATTTAAACCTCAAGCAATAACTTAGTTATGGATCATGATTATGCTTTGCCTGCACGTTCTGTGAAGCGCAAACGTACGGGTGAAATAAATGACCAGAGATGGTTTTGGGACGAGAATCAACAAGACACGGGTAAATATTGGAGTTGCATTTCCAAGATAGAGAGAGCTTCGTGACAAGCTGAAACTACAGAGAGATGCCGAACTCGCTTGCATTCTGATAAACAGGTATGCATCCATTTAGCTAACTTTATCTATCCGTATATTTTGTGAAACGACGATGTCTTGTGTAAAACGCAAACGGACTAGCTCTCATGTAAATCTACATTTGTTCTACATATAGCTGAAGTATGCTTTGAAGAGTGTGCTTTGAAGTAGCTTCAAATGCAGTTCTCTAACTTGTTCGATATCATAGTATAACGTAATTATAATTATTAACGAAAGGCGACCGTGTTTTTTAACATATATTACTACTAGCTAGATGGAATATTGACTTGATAGGGGTCTCATAATTCATATAGACGGTTTCATCGGGCGCACGCGCCTGGACCTAAGTTAACTTCCGGTCTGTGTTGTGTATATCGGTCTGGCTGCGGTGCCTTCTACAAATGCAGTTGTGGTTGTGCTGTGGGATGTGTTTCCCATACATTTATTTATTTTTGGAGACTCGCCACAATTTTAAAACTGATCTTTTTTCAAAAAGGCTTCATTGAGTAACGTTACGTACTGCACGTTAAATAATAATAATTCCTTACATTTATATGTTTAAATATAAAAGCGAGGCACAGGTGTTTTTATATCGCTGTATTTCTGAAGGAAGACTTGCATGTTATATGCCTGATAGCAGCGTATGAGCGTACCAGCTCTGCTTCATTTACAGCTGTTACTGGGGAAACCACTATTTCTCGCGCTTTATGTCTATGCTTTAAAACATCTCCTGTTGGCAAATAATGAATTTGCATTTTCATTAAGTCCGCCTGATCCACGCAGCAAACATTTTGTTTGTTATCAAAAAATATCTACTCTAGAGGGACTTGGCTATTGTTATTGATTCTATTTGGAAGTCTACCAGAAGTTAAGTTAGGTCCACAAAAGCGCTCATGCGCAGTAACGTTTGTTTATGTTGTTGCCGTTGAAACCGTCTATATCTCTCCGTTCGAAAAGACGTGATTGTCAAAATACTAAGTTAGAATGAGTGAGGAATGATAGGGAGCGACAGAGCGTGTGTTCCAATGAACAGCAACTCCCATGAGCCTTACGCTCTTTCCCGACGTCATCAAAGTACGTCTTATGTTATTATTTTGATTGAGTGACCCCTGGTGGCCAAAAATTCCATACTACACGTTTAATTAGAAGTATATCTCCAGCACATGTGTTCAGATAAGGGATGCCAGGTTTTCACATTAAATCCTGCCCTGTTGCTTCTCAAAAGTCCAAAACTAATCGCGATTCCAGGAGGTTCCCAGATAAAAATAAAAATTGCTTCCCGGGGTCAAAATATACGTTTTTTTTTTTTTTTTTGGCATGGTTGTCTTGGTAAAATACGCATTTTAGGGGCTAAATATCACGTTATTGGTATACAACCGCAGACTTGGCAACACTAGTTCAGGTGGAGCAGCAGTTACTACACAGAGCCGTAGTCTACCGACAACTAACACAAAATCGCTTTCAAAATCGACAAACAATTGCCACCGATTTTAAAATTGATTTTGTGTATATTGTCAGTGAATTACTGCTCTGTGTAGTAAATGCCAACCAGTGTTGCCAAGTCTGTGGTTGTTTTTCATGTCCGCGGGTCAAAGCGACAATACCAATAACATGATATTTAGACCCTAAAAGGCAAATTTTACCAAGGGAACCATGCCATAAAACTTATATTTTAACCCCCGGAAATCAATTTTTTTTTTATCTGGGAACCTCCTGGAAACCCGGTTGGGCTACTTTTGGACTAGTTTTGAGAAGCAACTGGGCAGGATTTGTTACAGGAGCGTCTTTACTGATGAGATGTGCATGAAAATCGCATTCGATTTTTTGCACAGCCCTACCTCTCGATAGTTTGCGACTGTGAAGAGAATAAGAGTGTGACCTTCTGTGAAAGACAACTCTAGAGCTTTTCCTTGATCTTCAGCAAATATTGTGCTGCTGATTATATTAACTTCTTAAAAAGTTAAGGCTTGTCACATGAGATCTTTGGTGTCTCATGACAAGCATGAATCCTTTGATTTCAGTTAATCCAAAATAAGGTTTGCAAATCTGTAAAGCAGTTTTGATGAGCTGGATTTGCTGTTGGCCTGTTTTGACTGAAAATGCCATCAAGGATACTTCCACCCATACACTGCTGTTGGGGCATTGTCAGTTCAATTTTGTTATTGCACTTTTCTGAATGCATGTTTTCTGAATGCAGCTTTAGAAAGAACAGTGCTTTAAACCCCCAGTGAAAACAGAAAGATAAACTGCCTTCAAGCCTATATCATCTAAGGAGAAAAAACACATCATGACTGGGAACCGATCCTCTGGTTGATACTTATTTGTCTTTTATAGTTTTAGCCATATCATTAACATACTTTTTCAACTTCCAGTTAAAAAATACTTCAGGAGAGCTTTGAAGTCTCAGTATTATTGAAGGGATGCAGAAAGTAAATGACGTAAAGCTCCACTCACTGTTTAGAACAAATTAATTTAATCAGTCAGTTAAAAGATTCTCAAACTTACAAGTAAGTTAGCCTCTTGAGTCAGACTCATTTACATGAACCTTCAGAGTTCACAATTAACTTTCTTATTGAACCCATCATTATTTTATTGTTTATTTTATAATCTTTGTGAACACTTTTCTTTGCAACTGAACCATCTATGACCAAACAATTTTGCAAATTTGCAACTTTACAAAAAATGGGCTCCAAAGTATGTTAAAGTCTACAACAACTGATAGTATTGTCCAAACATAATCTAAGATATTAGTGCATTAAATAGCCATGGTATCAGATTTACTGTAGCAGACTAAAGATATTGATCTCAAATATCTATTTGTCATTTAAAATGAATAGTCCCTCAGTGTCAGCAGTAAGAATTGTGATATGACTTAAGTCTTATGATTCAGGCTTCCTTGTTTCTAAACTTCTATTAATAAATTTTGGCAGTTAGGCTAAACACACACTTTTTTTTTTCCACGGGGGAAGTGAGGCTTTTAAACAGTACTTCAGAGGGGCTGTCTGAAAAATCCTTTCAAAGTGCGCAGTTCAGTCATCTGCACTTATTTGCCCATCTCTCTGCTTGCATTTTGAAGTGTCGTTTGTGCTGCTTTGGCTCGTTTGACTGATGGAGTGCTTTGAGGTCAAAATAACTATTTATCAGGCCTTCTTTAGTGAAACCTCTTGGAGAGTTCTTGAAGAGCACATTTGAAGCTATGATTAAATGGATCATAGCTTTAAAAAAAAAAAAGTCTTATTTTAACAAGATTGAATTTGTCTCTAAGATGGAACAGGCTACGTTTGATATAATTTTTATTTATTTATTATTATTATAATTTTTTTGACAGTAAAAAACGATCATTATAAAAAGAGACTCTGTCACTGTTATAATGACCCAAAATAATATTTGAGCCCACTTTCAAGACAAGGAACAGTTGAGTGTTATAAGAACTAAAATTCTTTTTAATTCTGTTCTATTTTTGGTTCATTTTAAGGAACTAAACTTAGTTTGGTTCTTTTAAAACTGTGTGAAATAGTTGAAAAAATCAAATACAGATTAATGTTTACCATTAACGTTATAAAACGTATTCAGTCCACAACAGAAAGTTATTTTCTTTGTCATAGTTCTTCCTTTGATTATAGGGATAGCTCACCCAAAAATGAAAATTAGATGTTGATATGCTTACCCCCAGGGCATCCAAGATGTAGGTGACTTTGTTTCTTCAGTAGAACACAAATTATGATTTTTAGCTTCAGTCGTTGCAGTCTCTCAGTCGTACAATGCATGGCTAGTGGTAACAGAATCTATAAGAATAAAAAAAACACAAACACAATAGAACTGTTAGATTTAAATCGGAACAGCCAGCTAAGGATCTAATGCAACAGTTTTGAACGAGCGCACCTTTTTTAACAACCCAAAAACAGACACCAGAGCCCTGCATTTCAGCCTGAGCCCAACAGCCCTGACTTTTCACGTCATAGTTCAGATGCGGACCGGGCCTCCCGCATGTTTAAGACTTCTCCTTACTTTTACATTTTAGACATCCGTCAATTAGTGATGAAAAAAAAAAATAGCTGCGCTGGTGGAAACAACATGAGACTGTGCTACCGCAACTGTCGAGCGATTCGACAGTTTTGTTTATTATCCCACAGCAGCAGTAAGATGTTTACCCCCAGGGCATCCAAGATGTAGGTGTCTTTGTTTCTTCAGTAGAACACAAATTATGATTTTTAGCTTCAGTCGTTGCAGTCTCTCAGTCGTACAATGCATGGCTAGTGGTAACAGAATCTATAAGAATAAAAAAAACACAAACACAATAGAACTGTTAGATTTAAATCGGCACAGCCAGCTAAGGATCTAATGCAACAGTTTTGAACGAGCGCACCTTTTTTAACAACCCAAAAACAGACACCAGAGCCCTGCATTTCAGCCTGAGCCCAACAGCCCTGACCTTTCACGTCATAGTTCAGATGCGGACCGGGCCTCCCGCATGTTTAAGACTTCTCGAGTGAGCTGTGAATGCACAAGACACAGGTTGAGCAATAGGACACGTTTTAAGTGCACATACTCTCTCTGGGGTGAGAGCAGCGTTTATCTGAGCATACGCATCAGGTTTTGTAACATAATGCGCTCTCGCTGCTGCTTCTGCACCCCATACACATACTGTAGACGCACTGCAGACAGAGTATGTGTGAACATTGGGCAATAAATATATTTCAACACCTGAGGCACCGCTACAATGAGTTCTATGACCAATGCATGGCAAAAAGAATAAAAATCCCTGGACACCTGTTTTATTTTATTTATTTATTTATTTATTTTTGCCATATGTCTAGGTATTTTGTTTGACATATGTTTCAAATTTATACTGAATGCATTTATGACTGTAAAGCATGCCTGTGTTTGTCAAAACCGTGATTAAAATCGAAATCGCAAAAGGTATCAAAACAAATCGTGATAGTTTTTTTTTTTTGTCCATATCGCACAGCCCTACACATTACTCGTGTATTTTCCGTACATTTGTAGTGTGAAAGGGGCTCAAGAAAGCCAAACTACAAGAGTTGGCCATCTGAGGGGCATGTGACCGCAATGGAGTATAGTCCATAAGACATTGAGCCATGAGATGTTAAGTTTAAAGCCCTTAAAATACTTATTAGGTTTTCTTTTCATTTCATGTATCTTTATATGTTTTAATTTTAAATTACAGCTCAGTGAAACACTTTAAACACCAACACTTTTTCATTAAGTTACCTTTCTTGTAGAATTGTGATTCAAATAAAGAACTTCATGGTGACCAGATTGTTACTTAATCATTTAGGCTACAAGTCAATATTGCCTATATGGAGAGTGATTTAAAAAAAGTTAACTTGTAAAACTGCGGTGTTAAATGCGATGCGGTTGAAAATTTGGGTGCACATAACTTTTATGCTGGTGCACCTAAGAAAAAAGTTAGGCAGACCAGTGCAACCAGTGCAAAAAGTTAGTCTAGATCCCTGGTAGTACAGACGTTCCTATCGTTGATAGCAGAGGAGCGGATCCAGCGAGAGCTTGATGGAGGCACGGAATGTAAAGTTTTTTACGAGTTGCAGCAGTAGAGCTGGCGCAACAGTAATGAAATGTGAATAACCTCGTCCACTTTAAAGCGATACTAAACTCCAGTGGAAACTCAAAAAGAGCAGAGTCGAGTCATGCCATACCGTACTAAGCTGTACCAAGCCGAGTAGTACCACGCAGTGGAAAAGAACCATAAAAAAGATACCAGCTGCGATGATGAATGAAAATGTTATTTTCTATATTTGAAGATTGCTTTCAAAAATAAGCCTGATGTCCATTTCTTTGGCAAGAAACAACGTTGTTGAGAAAACTGATGATTTTCACAAGGGAGTGTTTTCCAAGTAGACAGCCTTGAAATGAACCCTGCTGTGCATCCTGTCTTCAGATATTTTGCTCAGAAACACTCACATACACTGGTATGGAAAGCGTAAACCTTTCAAATACGTTTTTGCGCTCACTTTGAAGAGAAGCAACAGCTTGGATATCTGTTAATGTGGCGAGTGCCTTGAAATCCCTCTGACGGAAACATGTCGTTTCCACAGAAGGCAGGAAGTTAGATTCAGTTCCAGCGTTGTACATCAGAGAATGCTCTGAAATCTGGAAAAGCTCTCTCTGGACGCAGGATGATATGACTCATATTGGTGGATGTTTACTTTGCTCTGCTGTGTTTGTGCTCTTCCGTTAAGTGCACTTAAAGTCTAGCTGAGATTGGTCAGATTTAGGATAATTTTATGTTTGTTATATTGGAACTGTCTTTCTAATTTGCTTATTCCAGGTTCAGAGGTACTGAAGCACATTTTCACCTTAAAATGACCCACCTTGGTATTTGAGTCATACACTAAAATTCTGCACAGTATGGCGCTATACTGCAGGCACACACACGCTCTCAGAAACCTATTGCACCCAGTTAGTTGTCTCTCTCTCCCTGCAGGCCTGTGTGGAATATTCCAGCCTATGTGGGGGGTGGGGAGCCAGGCTCTCTCACTGGGGAACAGAGTTGTTCGCAAGCTCAGTAAGAGGATTTTTGTCCCTGTTGACTGCCATGATGCCAGGTAGGAAGCTCAGCAATAAGGGGGTGGGTATTTTTTATATTTAGGTTAAGAAGATGAGCATGGTGGAGGAGTCAAATCACTTCCTCAGATCACCATTTATTGTTGTTTAGCACATTTCTGCTCCAGAGACAAACCGAAAGAAGAAACCACATTCCGCTTTATGAATCCTCCTGAATGTTTTGCAGCATCTCTTATTAATATCAAGACTAATATTAACTTTAAGGAAGCCCCAGCCCCAGTGATAGTTCCAGATCAGTTGACCGCTCACAGTACCTGTGTTATTGTGTTCCAACGATTGCTGTTAATTTACAGTGTTTTTATGTCTTTAATGCCTTTGAAACATTTGAATTTGTGGAGTTTTGATGTAAAAAAAAAAAAAAAAAAAAGTCTTGAATATATCAATATTTTGTTGACTTTTTTTGGTCGATTTTGTTTGCAATCATCAGTTTATTTGATCAGTTTATTATTTGATAATTATAAATAGGTAATTTTTTGGCACCACATGTAGTTTTCCAGTCGAGTGGTTCATGAATTTATAGCTGTCATGGAGTTCCATTAATGATGGTGAAATGGCTTGCTATTATTGCAAATTACATATATATTATTGATTTTATATCTAAAATATTTAATGATGTTAGAAATATTAAAAATTTTATCTTTTATTTTTTAACTAACAGTTTCTAGTTTTTTTGCCTTAAATATTTTTGTAAAAATTATTGCGGGTGGTGTTATTTTTTTGGGAAAGTTTGATAAGATTGAAGTACGGTGCAGATTTAGCAGCTTGTATTTTATTCTTTTTTCCATTTGTGCTTGTGTTTCTGTCACAGTCACTCATTTTTGTCCTATGAGAACTTGCCATATGCTGCTGTCTGAATGCATACCAAAGGCTTTATATAGACCCACTCTCTGATGTGTCAGCACTGTTTAACTCTGTTTTGTCTGCTGGTTTCTCATCTCTAATTAATGTCACTAAGTAGTTCTGACTTGCTGTAATGGTTGTTTGAGCAAGCTCTGAAAACACTGGAAAAAGCTCGTAAAAGTGTTCCAAGCATGGCTAGGTGGTATGACGGTACATCGTTACCGCGCAATAAAATGCCTGTCATTACAGATTTTGCTGTATTGTGTGTTCTGCGGTATGCAAATATATCTGCATAACATAATACTACTTAAAAGTTCTTGGCATTCGTTTAGAACTGGCCCTTATTTCCACTGACCAGGAGCAGACCCCTCTACGTCACTAATGTGACCAGAATCGCTTATGTTTTGCGCAAGGAGAGCTTGGTTCTCTTCTGTCAACCATTGCTGAACTGACAAATTCAGTTGTTGTTAAAGGGTCAGTTCACCCAAAAATGAAAATTAGGCTATAAACCTTGAAGTCATCCTTATGTTTATAGACTGTTTCATCGGGCGCACGCGCCTGGACCTAAGTTAACTTCTGGTCTGTGTTGTGTATATCGGTCTGGCTGCGGTGCCATCTACAAACGTAGTTAAAGGCAAGGTGATGAGTAGACTGAAGTTGGGCTCAGGTGGTTGTGCTGCGGGATGTGTTTCCCATACATTTATTTATTTTTGGAGACTCGCCACAATTTTAAAACTGATCGATTTTCAAAAAGGCTTCATTAAATAAACATGAGTAACGTAACGTTACGTAACGTACTGCACGTTTAATAATAATAATTCCTTACATTTATGTTTAAATATCAAAACGAGGCACGGGTGTTTTTATATCGCTGTATTTCTGAAAGAAGACTTGCATGTTATGTGCCTGATAAAGCAGCGTGTGAGCATACCAGCTCTGCTTCGTTTACAGCTGTTACTGGGGAAACCTCTATTTCTTGCGCTTTATGTCTATGCTTTAAAACATCTCCTGCTGGCAAATAATGAATTAGCATTTCCATTAAGTCCGCCTGATCCACACAGAAAACACATTTTGTTGGTTATCAAAAAATATCTACTCTAGAGGGACTTGGCTGTTGTTATTGATTCTATTTGGAGTCTACCGGAAGTTAAGTTAGGTCCACAAAAACGCTCATGCGCATTAACGTTTGTTTGTTGATGCCGTTGAAACCGTCTATATGAAAAAATAAAAGTTTTTGATCTTTCATGCTGTTTGATGCAACATTTTTGTAAGAAAAATATCCATATTCAAAATGTAATAATCACTTTAATCTAGCTTGTGCCGGTGAGTCTGCCTTTGTTCACCACCCAGAGCCATGTGAGACACTTTGTAATGGTTTAGCTTTTTATTAAAATTCTCTTGAAATAATGCTGTGCAACACCTGTTGAGTGGCATCAAACCGCTTGAAAGACAATTTTTAAAATAACTCAGATTTGATCTGTAGGAAAGAAGAAAGTCATATACACCTATGATGACCCACAGGTTAAGTAACGTTTTTTGGGGCCGGTTCAGAACCAGGATCTGGGCACTGGATCTGGCACCAGCACTTGTGGAAAACCGGTACCAGAGAGCGCCTCTTTCAAACAGCATATGATGGTGTATTTGGGATGTGAATGATGTTTAATAAAGTTATTAAAGGGATAGTTGCATGCAAATTACAGCCTCAAAAAAGACTTGAGGCTGTAATTGGTGCCAAAAGTGCTTCAACAAAGTATAGAGCAAAAGTACCTGCATTGGGATGAAAGTTAATTCCTAAATGTCACCCTTTCATCTGCTCCATCTAAACCATCAGAAAATACTTTCTTTGTTCAATGTTTTTTTTGTCACTGTTAGATAAGCTGGGCTAATCAAGCTGTGGTGGTCCTCTGAGTCTGAACGCCTGTCTGTGAGCTCTTTCCTGATTCTGCTTCTGTTAAGAAACTCTGAGTTGTCATTTCATTTTCTTTTGGGTTCTAATGGCATTGTAGATTATATGAGGACTAGGAATGGTTTTAGTGACACATTCATCTCACCTTTGGGAATGATTTAAAATGATTTACATGTCCGTAGAAGGAAGAAGAAAATTTTAATAAAACCACAGTGAACCTATTATAAAATGTTACACTCAACATTGTGCGTTTTTGTCTCTGAATGTGAGTTCTTGCAGTATTAATGTGCAGTTATATTAAAAGTTGCCATAGGACTCCTCTTCCCACCTTTTCTTTTTTGCCTTTTGTTTAGTCTTAAAACGTGTTCTGTAATTTACAATATCATTAATAGGGCTGTCACTTTTAGTTTGAAAATCGATTGCACAATCGATCGGACAAACCAAAAAAAGTTTCGAAAATGAAAATAGGGAATCGATTTTAACCAAATATGTACACTGTTAATTTTTAAATAATTAAACAATTAAAAAATATAGATGTAACAAAACTCACAACCAAGCAGAAAAAGAACATAAAAAATTCCAAAAGTGCACTATGCGTTGCGAAAGCTAGACAGAAAATACCAGCAATTTTACACGGCTATAAGACCCAGTGACATCGAAAGGGACCTCTTATGCTGCGTTCACACACCAAATGTGCATAGAGCGTCTGGCACGAATAATTTCAATGATAAGTCAATTTAAAGGCGCGTTAATGTGCGTATTGAGGTCTCGCGGTGCTGTTGACGCGAATTCGCCTCATTCGCGCATCCAGTTCCAGCTCTCTGTTTATGTTCGTCCGTTATTTGACGTTGAAAAAGGAAACATCTTTTTTTAGTTACGAAAAATAGATTTTACAATCGATTCAATGAACACTTATGTCTTAAAAATCGAAAATGATTTTTTCACAAAATTGACCGCCCTAATCATTAATGACCAGTAAAAACTTTTATAATGTCACCAGTGTTGTTCCAGTTTGTAAAATGCGATGATTATATATAGGTTGATTCATTTAGGCACATGATAACCCTCCATTATTTCTAGATGGCCTACTCATTTTTCACTAAAATTAAAGGAGCTATGTGGAGGTTTTTACTTAAAAAAAAAAAATCTTTTAGATAGAGTTTTCATTTGTACATGTATGAGCCAACCATGATGTAAAAAAAAGAATGAGACCTCGACTGCCCACCACGGTTGCCTCTAACAGCCTGTAGGCTCAATTGTGTGTGGAGGAGTCGGGCCTGAATTTGCGCGAAAATTCACAAAATATGACGTCATTCGCGTTCTCGTCTACTTGGGCTTACAACCGTACGGCACGCCAGACATTATAGTAAGCAGCAGCAATAGTGTTTTCAAATGGACTCTGCGGATGGAAAGAAGTGACCAGCCTCCAGCACAATTCAGACACCCAAGGTCACTCCTCGGAAGTAAAAAAAAGAGCGTGCGCACTGAGAACGATCATGAGACTGGCTGCAGTTCCTCTAACGGCCACTGGTGTCAGTAAAGGTTAGAAATATCAGAACCTACGCAATGCTCCTTTAAGTATTTATTCATAGTTCACGTTTTTTTTTTATATCATGGCACATATGTATTTTCATTTTTTATTTTTATTTTGTTTTTTATTATTATTATAATTTTTTTATAGGTATATTACTCCTTGTTGGGCCCTGCACACAGTGAGATCAGTAATGTCTTATTTGATAGAAACCGTATTAAGAAACAGCAACAGTACAGACATGCTTGAACACTTCCAGCTGTCATTTGCAGCATCTGTGCAGAGACACTTTTTTACTGTTACAACAGTAGGAATTTAAGACAGTCCTTCTGTGCTTGTGGGGTTTTGTTTCAAGCATTTGATTTGTGTGGTGCCAGCCCCAGGCTTGGTAACATCCATTTGCTGGACTGAAGAGATCTCAGGAGAGACAGATGGGAAGACTTGATTCCAGATGCTCGCCGAAGATTATCATCATCTATATCTATGCAACAGCATCTTCCATACCCTAGACTCACGTTCTCTCTCTCTCTCTCTCAATCTGTCTTTGACCACCCACCCCCCCACTGTGACAATCTCTTCTCATGGAGTATGAAGTCTAAATCCTGATATGAACACAAAGCCTTTAATTAGTGAATAATGCCTTGCGTTTTTGCAAAGTTCAGATATGGATGAATAATCCTCCCCCTCTTCCTGTCTGCTTCTTAGAAGCTCTTTCCTGCCGCAATGCACTTTGTCCTTCCCCTTCATATCACCCCTGCATTAGATGCTGTGATATGGCTTTTTGAAGCACTCTTCGCTCAAAGGCTTGTGATTTCAAGCATCAGTTGATAAATATTCCATGGAAGTTCCTTTCATAAGCAAAGTGCAGAGAATGTGGCGCTTATCTCTTCGCTGACAGCCGGAATACACGCTCCCGCTCTCAGGACTGACATGAGGGTCAGAGGTTGCGAGATGCACCTGTACCTTTGTGTGTTTTCAGGCTTGTATCTCTGTAATCGGCAGAAGGCTGCCATGAGTAACACTCGGCTTGGGCTGGTGGGTTGCGAGTGGGCCTGCTCGGTGCCGTCACTGAAGCATTAGCCCATCTGAACTCGTCATCAGTGAATAATCGCACACATACCCCCGTAGTCAGGCACGAGCCCACGACCGCCTGACCGAACGTCTGTTTGTTTTCTTCATCCGATTCCACATCTTAGGTTTGAAGGAGAGCTGAGGCATCCTCCTGAGGCAGAACTTAGAAATCTCAGCCTCACTGCAGCTGTTTAATGTGTAAGATTTGTGGCTTTTATGCATCAGGAGAAATGCATCGCAACTTCTTTCTTTTTTAATTTGCAGGGCTTGGGGGCTTTGGTGACTCTGGTGATAAGAATCTCTCTTGGGTTGTCCTTACAGTCAAGTTCATACAGAACTTAAATTTGCTACAGGTTTTTCTGCAGATGTGTGGGTCAGTAATAAACGTTCAGAGAGTTGGTATATGAAATTTAAGGCAATTTTATGTCCCAGGGGGTTGATTTTTATTAAGACATTTCAACTTTTGTTCTTTTACTTACAGGATGATCACATTAGTCTTGGAATCTTGTTTAACCATGCATTACTTTCATTGCTACTTTTATTTTTTGCATAATTTCCCTTTTTGTATTGTTTTTGTTATTTCTATTTTTTTTTTTTTTACCTTGTCCCAGACCCACATTTTCAGTGTTGTTTTGTCATTTCCACTGCAGTTTTTTTAGATTATGTAAAATGGTTAGCAGGGTTTTTTTTAAATTTTTTTATTGCCGAAAAGATATTTGACATTATACGAAATCTGTTAGGATTCCCCTTTGGTGCATGGTAGTTCATTGTTGGACATTGTCAGTAGATAAAAATAAAGTTGCAATGAAATGGAAGTAGTAACAGCTCTTTTGTTCCTTATTGTGATGTGCATCCAAGTGATGCAGATTACTAAAAGAGAAAAAAACATAGGGTGGGCATTTGGTTCTATCCATCAGTCGTTGATTGGATGGAGGCAGACTAGCTGAATACAAGCTTGCAATTGGTTGTAAGAAAGGGTTTAAGTGATTAAATTAGTCTGGCATATGTCAGCAGGGAGAAATCTGGAAGTCTTTTAAATGAATTGTTCACAATGAGATACATTTAAAAAATTGCTACATTTTCATTTCATACTGGCTTTAGTGTGAAAAGTGTGCTTTCAGAAATATTATTTTCTAAAAGTCTACAGGACAACTAGAGCCCATAGTTACAGAAACATAAATAATAAGCCTATGAAAAATTGTTGATTCGTCAAGAGCTGTCAGTGATTGGCGTTTGCTCTTGGTGTGAATATCCTTTAAGCTTCCTTAGAGCCACGTCTGCACTTGAGCACTCCAGGAGAGCTTCCTTCGAGGCTGTTATTTGGATGGACTTGTGTGCATTGCAAGAGCTTTCAGGAGAATGCCTCGGGTCTTCAGTTCACAGTGCTGTTGCTGACAAGGTAATATGTGCATTGTTTAGCTTCTGTTGTGTGGTGCGGTTGTGTGACATTAGTGCAAGATGTCAAAAAATGAAAGTGAAAATAAATTTTGATTGCTTTCTGTCACACTTTTTATTATTTGAAGCTTTCTAATTTACCATTTCTAACTCTCACAGGGCTCCGAGATTAGGTGATGAGAGGAAATTAGTTATGAAAAACTAAGTTATAGTGTCTACCAGCAAGCCTTGCAGAAAGAGACTAATGGATGAATGAGAGATGGGGAGGTTGTGAGAAGTAGAGCTGCTGGAAATCATTAGATATCTTTAGGCAGAGAGACTCTGTAGAGAAGCATTTATGAAGCAGCTGCTAAGTAGGGGTGGGCGCTATACTGGTATGAAAGTGACTACTGGTATTATGTTGTTCCATGATATGGATTTTGCTATACCGTGGATACCGTTATATATTCATGAATTAAGCTTAAGTTTTAACCTATGCAGTTTGAGCCGGAAAAGGGAATTGATTAGTTCATCTATCGAGTCTTCTGGTTTTTCGAGTCGTTTGTTCATCACATGACAACCCTGTAAGCTTTAACTATGCAGTCTGAGCTGGAAAGAGATTTAATAATAACCAACTCTTTATTACCTCTATTACCACATTCAGTGTTATGGAAAAGAACCAGAAATTCACACATTTATATACTGTAAGAAATATAAAAAGATAAAATTTGAGACCAAAAACGCATCACATAACTGTAATAGTAAATAATAATTATAATAATGATGATGATGATAATGATAATGATGATAATAATGATAATAACTATGCACCTGTTTGTAAGGAAATTAATTTCTCTATCCAATGCTGCCACATAATGTGACAAAAGAACGACTCGAAAGACTCTCTTTCTGGCTCAGACAGCATAGGTTTAAGGCGCATTTGACTTGAAGCAGCACTGCACAGAATAATCACTGTATGACATCAAAGTACCGCGAGAGCGATTAGATTGCAATGGATCTTTGTGCTCACTTATCTCTTGCGTGGTACTTTGATGTCATACAGCGATCATTCTATGCAGCGCTGCTTCAAGTTGAGCACCCCTTTAGTTTATGGGGCTGTAACGTGATGAACGAATGACTCAAACCCGAAAACATGTCGGATAAGATTGCGTAAGTCAATGATGTGTTAGAGAAGTAACACGTAACATTTTAATTACTTTTTGCTAAAATGAAGGAAATGAATGAAATGACTAGAAAAAAGATTCATTCATTTTGCTGAACGAGACTTAAAGGTCCGAGTCAGTAAAATGATCCGAACTTCCCATCACTAAAACATAGAGCATTGTAACAGACCAAACTAATAGAGCTCAAATCGCCTACTCCAGTGGTTCCCAAAACTGAGGGATTGTGTACAGTCAGCAGATTATTTTGCAATCGAAACCTCTGCAGGGTGATAAAGACTACACTGAATAACTGTCCCGCTTATCATGCGGCCACTTGCCTGATAAGTAAATAATTGAACACAACATATTAATTTGACATATTTTAGTTACCTCAACATGACTCCCATTACCCGCTTGAGTGCTACGTTATCAGTGTAGCTGTTGTGGATATATCAATAACAGACCACTAGATGGTGCGATTGAAGAATCAGTTAAATTGGGTTAAATAACTGACAAAAAGGACCATTTCAAATTTTCATAAAAGAATCGTGAAAAAATAATTTGCTCAGAAATATCAAGCAGCACATCTGTTTCTAACATTGATAATAATCACAAATGTTTCTTAAGCAGCATATTAGAACGATTTCTGAAGGATCATGTGACACTGAAGACTGGAGTAATGTTGCTGAAAATTCAGCTTTGATCACACGAATACAGTGTATGTATTTTATATATATATATATATATATATATATATATATATACATATATATATATATATATATATATATATATATATATATATATATATATAATACATATAGCCTATATGTTAAAACATTCAAATAGATCATTTAAACTGACAATATTTCACAATATTACAGTTTTTCTGTATTTTTAATAAATAGATGTAGCCTTGGTGAGCATAAGAGACTTTCCAAAAAAAGTTTCTAGAAAATATTTTTCCCTACAAAAGGGGGGCCTGGCAGAACTACTGGCCAACTCAGACATACTATATTTAATTTACCCTATTTTTCTGACTCGCATCAGTCCAAAAATATGTCATGACGAGGAAAAAAAACATATATAAGTCGCACTGAACTATAAGTCGCATTTAATTAGAACCAAGAACCAAGAGAAAACATTACCGTCTATAGCCGCGAGACTGCGCTCTGTGTCTTCAGTGTAGACTACAAGATATATGTATATTAGTGGTGGGCATAGATAATTTTTTTTAATCTAGATTAATCTCACTGTGGTCTTGAAATTAATCAAGATTAAAATGGCTCATTTGAATCGCGTTGCATATTTTTTTTACACACCCATGTTAACAGATTCCAGTTGCATGCCAGGAGTGTTGCGTCTGCAGCAGTGCAGCGATCGTTTACGTACCGAGTAGTGGCCTGCAAACAAGTCCTGTGTAAAAGCACATACGTAATGCACACGGACTGCATAAACACTGCAGACAGAGTATGTGTGAAACAGTCGTGAGCAGGGCCGTAGCTGGGGTCAGCGGGGCCCGGTGAAGGTTGTACCAGTGGGCCTTCAACATTTCTCACATTATTACAGCATACTTTCTAAGGCGGATATTTTGACATATTTTGTATGTATTGGTCGGCACAAGAGCAAAAAGAAGTGAATTCGATGTTCAAGTGTTTTGAGACAACTTTCTCTGCGTGAGCCCTGAACACCAGAACACCGCAGTGCTGAATTGGGCTCTTTCACATCTTTTAGTTTGTTCAAACTGCAATTTTTTTTTGTTCGTTCAGGTGCTGGAGGGTCTGTGATACGCGGCTCTCGATCTCTCTCATGCACACCGAACGGGAGACTCTTATCGGGTGATAAAAAAATATCGCCTGTAATCTATTCTCAAAGTTGGGTTTGCTATGATCACTTTCATCTTGATATTTTATATAACCTACTAGCTGAGGCCAAATTAAATTTTTAACCTAATTAAATTTGGCCCCTGGCCCCTGAGTAAGACTATGAGATGAGACTGAGAATCCCAGGAGGCAGTGTAGGGATATCGGGAGAATGTATGCAAAGCTGCTCAAAGAGTCATAGGAATTTTACAGATGAGCACCATATCCCTGAGAGACTGACAGGCCCCACACATCTCCCCTAGTGCGACACTCAAACTCCCAACATCTCTTTGTTCCCATAATCCACTGTGACGGTGAGGGTCTGACTGGAGGAGGGGCTGCAGGATCACACGGGCCATTTATAGGGCCACAATAAAATGTTGGGGCCCTGGATATTTGTCCACAGGGTCAAACAAAGAGGTCTTTCTCTTTTTTTGAGAGACTTGATGTTGCTTTTGTTGCAACACTCACTCAGTGTTTTTAATGTTGTCCATGGTATACATGGGGCCAGACAAAAAAATATTTTTTTCGCAATCTTCATGGAGAGGTCAGGTTCTGACTTTTTTTGACAGTGTCTGTTCTGTTTTTCTATTTAAACACAAGCCTGTGCGCTTCTAGAATCCTCTGGATCTGATATTAAGATGTTCTTGTCCAATCCATCCTCACAGGCACTGAATCTGCCAGCCCCGCAGTAAGTTAAGAATGGGGTGCTTTCAAGTGCACATCTGATAACTGGCCATATTTTATCCGCCGCTCTTCTGACGGCTTCTTTCTGCCACTCTCCCACCTTCCCTATTTTCATTCTTTCTATCATATGAAGCTGAAACCTCCATTACTCTCGAAATGTAGAGCTGGGCAGATGAAGTGTGAGATGATTTCCTGTGAATGTGGCCATGTGCTGACTCTCGTTACTCTCGCTCTTAATGGATTCCACACTTCTGCACACATTGTGAGCGTACACGACATGGACTTCTGGATATGTCCTTGTTCTCAAGAATGGCACAGTTGCTTTTGCAGAGTAGATGTGTGTGGGTGTTGTTTTCATATTCATTCTCTCCATCTATGTCTGATAAGGGTGTGAGAGCCAATGATTGAGCCTAATGCTACGGTTGGGAAATGACCCACATATATCAGTGGAAACTGTGTTGGAGTTTTTTTTTTTTTTTATCTCCTCCTCTCCCCTTAGTTTTTGAAACTCCAACCTTTTCTTTTGAGAGTTGTTTCAGACTAATTCGATTAGCTTTTTAATTGCCTCCATTCATAAGAGTGTGTGTGTGTGTGCATGCAGACATGTGATGGACGTAGGGTTTAGAAGGACCTCAGTTCATACACACATTCTAGCGAGAAGTGTCCTGAAGGAGCTGCCACGTTAACAAGAGGAGTGCATCTCTCTCTTTCGCTCTCTCTCTCCCTCTCCCTCTCACTGTCTCTCTCTCAAGCCTTTGGCATGTGCTCTGATTGTTAACTAACCCTCTGGGGCTTTTAGCTAAAGTACATCCTTATTTGGTGTATGGTGAACATTAAACACACCATAGGCAGGGTGGACAACCTGTACTTAAATGCATCATTCACTTTGGCTCTTTTTCCCCCTCCATATCTTGACAAACATGAATGATAAACACATTTGTGTATAGATTATATAGTAGGGACTGTGTGGGAGTCGTGCATGACCTCTTATGGAATAGTTCACCCCAAAAACGTGAATACATTTTTAAACCTTGATCAATGCACATGAGTTCATTAAATATGATAAACACATATTATCCTATTTAAGCATTTACTTTCAGAAGCTTAAGGAAAAAGTGAACCGGCATTGTGAGCTTTGCTCAAGTTCTCATTCATATATTTGATGGCCACTAGGGTGACTTGAAAAAGACTGTTTAATATCAAACTTATTTTGTCTGCAGCCCTCTTTCTTTTCTAGTCCATGACAGTATGACCTGAAGGAATTACTAAATTGCTGGGATTTCATCTTTGAGCTTCTGTGATTTGGGTGAGAAGAAGGCATGAGAGACGAGGCTTTTAATAGTAACTGCTGACAATGCCCTGCAGACAGCCACACGTAAATGAGGTGTTAACTAGCACTGACATGCTGAGATTTACTGCCGTGACTCCAGGACAGGCATCCTGAAGATCAGCCTCCGTGAGTTCTTTTATTAAGCAGACGTGCAATGAAAAACATTAAATACATTTTACAGAAAGGATTAATGACAATGTGTTGCTTATGTTGCCTAATGTAGATTCAGCCAAGAAGAGCTTGAAAAGTTAACCTGGTTTACTGTACCTATTATTTTGTATACCATAACATTGTTACATTGTCATAAATGGGAGCCTTGTCAATGTGGCTTGTATCCCACAGAATGTTATAAACTAGCAAATATCAGATTTAAGTGCTTCGTCTATATTTTCATTTTATAAAAGATGATCAATACCCTCTTTACAGTGTGATTTACTGCAGTTTTTAAATGAACAAGCCTCTCCTCGGGTGCTGGAAGACTGTAATGGTGCAGATTAATTGTGGGGTGAAGAGTTGCAGTCACTCTCCAAACACTGCAGCTGATGGATCGTCACTACATAAACGACTGGGCTGTCGACAAGCCTGTAAATTCATCATGAATGCAATTACTAATATGTATTTGTTTCTTTTCCATCATTTATAGTCTATTTGAAGCCTGTAAATCAGTGTTTCTTGACGTGAAAGTGTACTTAATACCTAGGCCAAATGTGCTGTGCCAGTTTTGTTTGCATTCACAGGTTTCATTTATGAATAACTGCCTATAGCTTGGAGTTGATCTCATCTTAACATCCTACAACAGTGCTGCATTTGCCCCCAACACCATCAGATGAGATTTAATAGTACATTTAATCAGCGGTTTGAATAACTTGGATAACCTCCTTTGTTAAAGCTGTTTGCAAACAGATGTTTGCCAGGAATGGGATATGCCATCAAATCATTTGGCAACCAATAAACAGGCTTAGCTGGTGTTAAAGGGTTACTCCACCACGAAATGAAAATTTTGTCATTAATCACTTAGCCCCATGTCGCTCCAAACCTGTAAAAGCTCAGTTCGTCTTCGGAACACAATTTAAAGAAATTTTGGATGAAAATATGTATCGACCAGTAAACACTACAAAAGACAGGTGACTTGTGTTAGCTCCTGTGTCGCAGATGGTAAAACTTGGTTCGAATCCACCGTTAGGCAATCTTTTCTCTCTCATTTTTAATTTTAAATCGCATCAGAAAAGCATTTATTTTCAATGAAAGTTAAGGAAATAATCAAAAGATTAATAATGTATCGGGTAGGCTTAGAGTGGGATTTAGTGTCCCAATAAGGTGGTTAATTATTTGAATTAAAATGATAATTTACACTCAATATGTTATTACTGCAAACTGTTTTATAATGTATTATAATACCGAGGTGCAGATAACTGCCACTATTTGCAATAAGTAGTATAAGTCGTTTTCGTCTTCTGTGTAAAAAAAAAAAAAAAACTTTCCTCGTATATATTGTTTTGTAAAAAAAATAATTTTGTTTCATAGACCCGGTACTAATAACAGCTTAACATTATTTATCTTTGCCTACCTTTGGGGTCTTTGCTAGTATATTATAATATCATTATGCTGCAATTAGTTAGTTATAGATTAAGAGCTGCTTTTTATGTACAGATGGGTTGTTGCTGTGAATAATAATTAGTTATTAAAATAACATTATTTTCTGTAATAGGGCTTGCGCGTCGTGACGTCATTACTTGGCGTGGCCGCCACGTTGAATGCTTCCTTTAATGCCACTCGGACTACTGCGCAGTGTTTAGACATACTCCCTCTCATCCGTGTGTCTTAATTTGATGAATTAAAAATCTATTTTAACCATTTTCAACCATTGCTGTATTGTGGGTTGTAATAGCGCAACACATAATAGCCATGGGGAAAATAAAATGAGAATGGATTAACTTTACACTGCTTTCCTGCTTGGAGGCGCGACTACGGAGACCAACGTTAAGCGATTTGTGAAGCTAGGTCTAACGTGACTTTAGTTACAGATTGGCGTGAAATCGTGCTCTCACAACAACCACGCCATCTTAAAAAGCCCAACATCACGCTAAGGTTGCTTTCAAGTAATCAAAACGATGCTTTGAAAACATCTGTTTCGCTGGAAGGACAAGGAGTAGCAACAGGACAACAGCAAAACAGGTCTGACAGGTCTGATGGAGGGGCTAACGGGATATTTTACAGGAAAATACTAAAACGGGAAGACAGCGGGAAAACAGCTCAAATACGTAAGAACCCCGGAAAAACGGGAGGGTGGACAGCTACTAACTACACTTTTGAAACACATTGTTAAAAGTCCATGTGTGAATGGTTGTTAGCACTAATGGTTACTAAACTAGCAGCTAGGTAACGTTAGAGCGCAGCTTACCGGATTACTGTATACTGTTTTGCCGCTGTTCCGTTTCTGTGATTTGCAGCTCCTGAACCCATCCATTTGTGAACCCAGAATGCAACTTGGCGCCCAAGCCCCATTTGCATTGTCTGCTGGTTTATTTACCGTATTTTCCGGACTATAAGTTGCACTTTTTTTCCATAGTTTGGCTGGTCCTGCGACTTATAGTCAGGTGCGACTTATTTATCAAAATTAATTTGACATGAACCGAGAGAAATCAACCAAGAGAAATTAACCAATAGAAAACATTACCGTCTCCAGCCACGAGAGGGCGCTCTATGCTGCTCAGTGCTCCTGTAGTCTACACTGAAGACATAGAGTGCCCTCTCGTGGCTGTAGACGGTAATGTTTTCTCTTGGTTCTTGGTTCTAAATAAATGCGACTTATAGTCCAGTGCGACTTATATGTTTTTTTCCTCATCATGACATATTTTTTGGACTGATGCGACTTCCGAAAAAGTTCGAAAAATACAGTAGCTACTTTTCAGTACACCACATTATATACCACTTACTGTAGTACTGTAAGACTGGATGTTAAAGTGCAAATTAACACCTCACCACTTTTGTGGGTTTGCTACTGTTACAGTTAAAAATCGTAGAAAAGTAAAAACATTGGTTTGATGTAAGCAACACAGATACAACAAATAAAACTGATAATGGGTGAGTTAGATTTATAGTGTGTTAATAATCAAGCATTGATTGTCGTATTGGTGACAACGAGGGGCTTAGGGCCCCATAAAGGCTTGGGCTGTTGTCACCTCAGAAGAGATAAGGACACTGTGATGACTTAGTCTTCCTCAGGTTGCAGACACATTCTTTAAAAATTATCCTTTAAAATATTTATTCGATTTTTATGTTCACACAGCTCAGCTGGACCAATATCTCATTACTGTTTCTGTTTCTTCTGTTTCAGGTATGACAGATTATTTTGTCAAACCGATCCCTAAATGAACCGGAGCAGAGGATTGAAACTATGGCATAAAGCGCAATGATGGCACAGTCAGATGTTTACTGTTGATTGGAGCTGGGTAATTTCACTGCTTTAGATATTAGTTATTCCCTTTTTGTGTCATGCCACATTAAAATCTCTATGCAAACAACAAAATAAAATAGTTAAAATACAATTGTACAAGTTACAGGATTCAGGATGCTTTAAATAGAAAGATCAAAAGAACAGCGTTTATTTGGAATATAAATCCTTTGTAACTTTATAAATGTCTTAACTGTCACTTTTGATTAATTTAATACATCCTTGCTGAATAAAGGTATTATTTTCTTACAACAGCAACAAAAATTTTTTACTGACCTGACCTGAAATTTTTGACTAAAGGTCGACCGATATTGGATTTTGCCGATACCGATAGCTTGGTTGGACCACACTGGCCGATACAGATTAATTAACCGATAGTTTTTAAAATGGATACTGGAAAAAAAATTAATAAATAATAATAAAAATTTAAAAAGTACTTTATTTACAAAAAAAAAAGAAATATTGCTAAACCATACAAATAGTAGTAGTAGTAGTAGTAGTAGTAGTAGTAGTAGTAGTAATAATAATAGTAAATGTTGAAATTACCACACTCTAATAGGGCCCTATCAAATCGGTTTAATTTTCTTAAATTTACAAATTCTGTTATTTAAATTTTCTGGATTCTGTTTTTTCCATTTTAATTTTACTCCACTCCTTTTTTATAGTTAAATTAAAGTTTATTTATTATAAAGTAAGTCTAATTAAATAAAATCATGAACTTTTTCAAATCAATTTAATAAAAGTTTTTAAAAAAATTACATGATTAGGGCCCTATGAAATGTTTTATTTTTTCTCACCATATATATATATATATTTTTTTTTTTTTGTTACCAAATTCTGTTTTAGCATGTCTAATTATTGTTAATTATTGTTATCAAATCAAGGCATGAAACATTAATTTTATTTGTCTTTAAATTACTTAAAATTAAGCAATTTTTTTTTTTTTTGGCAAACAAAAGGGATTTACTATTAAAATTAAAACATGGAAGAAATGTTGTGTGATTATTACTTGAAAATAATGTTTGTTTCATTTTAGTAGTAGTAGTAGGCTATGTACGTGCTGTCTGTGATTTCAGCCACTAGAGGCAGCTCTTGTACTGTATAATGAAAACGGAGCCTTCTCAGCCACTCCAGCAAAGGACGAAACGCGGAAAACTATCGGCATGGATTTTTGTTGATAACGATTGTTACAGCAATCAACTATCGTAAAACCGATAAATCGGTCTACCTCTACTTTTGACTGTCTTTGTTTTACAGTAAAATAGACAAATCTCAGTTACTTACTGACAGATCTTAACTTACATTTTACAGATCTAAGCTAAAGCTACATAATAAGCCACTTGCACAAATTAAGTAAAGGTGGATTTAGCCATGATGTTTAAGCCTTCTCATTAGTCAGTCAGTACAACGGTTAGGCTATTATGTTTGTGTAAATGAGACCGTATGGTCTGATTTAAGTTAAAGCCTCATATCATCCATGCAAGACTTATGAATGCCATTTTGTCTTGTTTTACACACTCCATCGGACTTCAGCTTGATCTGATGATCAGCCTCTTTCCACTCATGAAGCTCCGTTCACACTGACAGCTAATTGATGTAAACTGGCTGTATCCAGTTCATATTCAGTCTTCATTCCCATTGCTAGTCGCCACATAGTGTTGCATGGCATCTGGTTAATATGTGTGTAGAGTGACTTCAGTATGTTTGCTAATGCTGCTTATGTGTGTGTGTCTGTGTTTGGGGGGGGGGGTCTCATAATGGCTGTGTCAGATGGTTTGCCTCATTTTACGAGAAGTGTTTAATCCCCCCCGTTGTCCGTAAGATTGTAAGCTTTTTCGTAGTATAACCGGTCTAATCCCCTGACTACTGATGAATTGGATGATGAGCATTGCCTTCAAAACAATTTCTCTGTTCACCCTCTGCCAGAAGAGATATGCCTATAAACACTGGTTCATCATACAGACTAGTATAAATAGACCACTGACCAGGAAATTAGATTTTTTTTTTTTCTTTTTTTTTAAGCTACCAAATAATGTGTCATAATCAAGTGGCAACCTTGGAAAGCTGTGGCCTGAACTTGGGCAAGGCACTGAACCCCCAGTTGCTCCCTGGGTGCTGGATCTATAGCTGCCCACTGCTCTGTGTATGTGTTCATGGTGTGTTCACTTCTGGTGTGTGTGCACTTGAATGGGTTAAATGCAGAGCACCAATTCCGAGTATGGGCTACCATACTTGGCAAATGTCATGACTTTCACTTTTTCACTTTCACCTCCCACTCTCTCTCGTGAAGCCCAAACGGAAGTGACTTAAACTGTAATTCATCGTCTGGCCACTTGAGGCTGGCTGCAAAAGGGAATCAGTCTCCTAAGCCCCTTTCACACTGCATGTCGGGCCCGGCATATTGCCGGAACATTGCCAGGTCGCCTTCTGTGTGAAAGCAACGACGTCCCGGGATTGATTCCCACATTGAATTCCCCCCCCGGGTCGGGGACCTAGTAACATTTCCGGATTCAACCCGGGACGAGTGCTGTGTGAACAAAAGCCAGATCTAATTCCGTGTCGAAGTGATGATGTGCAACTCTTTTACCGGCTGTTTTGAAGGAAGATCAGCGTTCGCAACGAAAAAATAGTTGCAAACTGTAATGAAGCGGAAATCAGTTAATTCCTCATTTTCCGCGAGATCGTTTGCTTGCTTCAGTGAAAGTATAACGTGCCAAATGTTTTCGACTCGTACATTGCACGTCACGCCCTGATGTCACGTGTTGTTACGGGACCTTTACAGGTTGTGTGTGAAAGCACGCACATATCCTGGGTCATCACTGGCAGTGTGAAAGTGCAAAATCTAGCGACCAGGGAACAATTGCCGGAACACTTTACCCCTGTATTTGCCGGAATGGCAGTGTGAAAGGGGCTATAGACTCCCCATGTTAAAACGGCCATCTTTACTGCACAAAAAGTGGTTTTGGTCTATATAGCTAATTTTTTATTATAGGCTTTTTTTTTTCTTTTTTTTTTTTTAGAACTCATTAGTTTCAATTATATTAAGCCTTAAAGTTCTTTATTATTAAGGGCGCGGCCACTTGAGTGACAGGTTGATTGCTGCTGCTGTCACCGCTGTCGAGCTAGGTGGGCATAACTTAAGCAACCAGCTCCCACGTTTTGGCCCATTTTCAATTATCTTGGAGTGACGCATGGTTATGCACTGCCAAGATGGCGACGGCTGGCTCCACCCACTTTTGGCTTAAAAAACGCTCTTCGAAATCTATGGGTAACGTCACAGACACTGCATCCATGTTTTTATACAGTCTATGGTCATAATATGCTGTAATGCTGTCATTACATAATGCTGTCTGTAATAACCCACTTTCTTAATCCCCAAAACGTGAAATGACTGATTTGGGGATTCGTAGAACTTCTTCCCATAATGTAGTCTGTACGTCAGTGGTTCTCAAATATATATATATATATATATATATATATATATATATATATATATATATATATATATATATAATTTTTTTTTTTTATAAAGATATCTAGCAAAATTATTTAAGATATTATCTAAAAAGTAAATTAATGCAATTATTTAATAATAATTCACTAATAAAATTATTTTTCAAATATGGAGGAAATAAACCATGCAATTTTCATACAAATCTTCTCCTTTGATCCCATCTGCAGTATTGTGTAGTATACTAAGAGTAAACAAAGGGGTAATGTTTATTTTAAGCCTTCTTAGTGAAATTTCTCTCTCTTATCAAACTGTATTTAGTGCTGCTTCTGGATATGCTGTGGTTAACTGCATTCATATAGAAGCCAAAGTTGTTTTGACTAGGGTCTTCATGGTGCTGTTGATGGAACAGGTGTTTGATTAGATCATGAATCACAGCCAGAAGGAGATCTTTGCAACATCTGCTCTTTGATCATCTTTCCTTTCCAGCTATAAACTGGATTTGCATCTTAGTGGGAGAGTAAATAGTAATGAACCTCAGTCTAATATCTGATCAAACCTGCAAAGAGGTTCAATCCTAGTGCATCTGATTAGCTTGAGCCTTATGGCCTGTTCACACCAAGGACGATAACTATAAAGATACCGATAAAGATATAATTCTAAAAATCATTCTCAATATTAAAGAATAGCAGAGTCCACATCACCGCTATAACAATTAAGACACAGAGAAACTATATCGTTGGAATCACTTTCAGAATGCTTTTTTTCCAGCTGACAAATGATAAAAACATTGACACCCAATCAGAATCAATCCTGCCGTAAAGAGCACGAGAATTTATAGCGGCAGACGAGTATGGGCTTAGAATAATCAGACAATATCGTCCGCTGGTGTGGACGCTAATGTCGCTATCTCTGTAGTTGTCTTTATAGTTATCGTTCTTGGTGTGAAAGGGCCATTACTCTCCTGATATTACACCAAAATGAAGGGCTCATTTTAAGTCTTGACCACAGTGTGTGTCCTCTATAACTGCTGTTTTGTTGATGCGGGAGCTCCCCCATACTCCCTTTTCTAATGAGAATTACACTTAATTACATCCAGTACATTTGACATCCATTACATCCATTATTATTATCCTATCAACTGTACTTATTATGGGCTGCATCTGTTACAAGGGGGAATCCTTGTGATGTCCCTCTGGCAATATCTTTTTCTCTGATGAGCTTAATTATGTAGCTGTTCCACACCAGAACAGAGGGGATTGGTGGTGTGTTTTTGTTTCATTGGTTTCTTTTATTAATCTGCATCTATTCTTTAGCTTCCAGGTCTGGCATCAGTAATAAGCTCCTTTTGAAGCTTCTGATTGCCCTTGATTCATCGCCAGGCTAATCAGCAGTTCAGAGGAGTGGAAATGTCCAGAGTTTAGTAAGACCTGACACACCTGAGCTCAAACACATGACTCACTTCTCAGTGCTGCCCATAGGGCAACACATCTCCTTGGCGTTGGGCTTGTACTATGTCTGCTGTTGTTGGGAGGCATCTGACTATGTCCTCAACTAGAAGGAGCATGCCTCCACCCAATCCTGGCCATTGCACCTTCATGCCTTGCAACTTTGGCTGTGAATTGTTCAAGAACATTACATATAATGTAGTATTGCAATAGTATTTCTCATTGTACAGTGTAAGCACAATATCCAAAATTAGCTTCAAGTCACCATGATCAATGATCATGCTTATAGGCTTTGATAAATATTATTGTAGAAGATTCATGAGTGCACATTATTGTAAAATGGTGTCAGGTTTTTTCATTAAAAAACCACCTGTGAAGCAACTGAGGGAAAGGAATTGTGACTTTTATTGCAGCTTTAGTTGTTATGAGCATCAAACTATTTTCTGTTTCTTAGTCAGTGACTGACGAATGAACCTCTGTCGGCCATTGAGTGCTCACCACTTGGGGTGCCATGATCCAGGGTTGTGTTCTGACCACAAATGTAGCCAGTGATTTCTGGTATGCTAACAATTTTGTGCAGCTGTTTGCATGCAGTTGGCAAACTGTCGTCTACTGTTCCAGCCAACCACTGAGTGATAAAAGACTTCAACATGGGCATAACTGCCCTTCTGAGTCTTGAGCTTCTTTTCCAGAAGCCATATTGTAAATGATCAAAATCTTAACTCAGGAGACTTCTTTCCTTCCTGTGTTTGGCTTCAAATGTACAAGCCAGCACAAAGGCTCATATATGAGGTATTCTGTGATAAATATGTTGGGTAATAGAGCAAGAAATCCTGTTCCCTGTGGCATTTCAAAATGTGGTTGGATACCATTTAACACTTATTAGGTTTTCTTAAATAGGTCTCAGATTCTCAATCTGTTTTCTTTACTGCCAAACCTTTGTCACAAAATGTTTTAGATATGACAGAAGTCTCCTAGTGGATTAAACATGCACATTAATTAATACTCTGTGGTAAGATAAATCACTTTAGTTGGCATTGTAAGATTTTCTTAATTATAAAGATTTAAAGCTTTTATTCTCTTTAATAGAATTGATTGTGATTACCATAACTCGCTTGTTAAATAAATAAATAAATCAAAATCATCAGTGGGGCTCTAGCTTCTTTCTGCATTGTCTGGTGTTACCTGAAGAGCCCGTGGCAGGCCTGAGTGGGGAGGACAGGCCTGCAGTCTCGGGAGCAGGTCTGTGTGGGTTGTGGTGACAAATGAGCTGAAGTCTTGGTATTCATTGCACCCAGCTCTCCTGTGCCAGGTCTGTCCTCCCTTTACTGACAACCTTTCATGTGTCAACAATGCCTCCCACTGTTCCCTGAGCTCAAGGTGCCAACAGAGGACAGCAGCCTGTGAAGGTGATGCTTAGGGCTGGGCGGTAAGGCTGTATATATTATGCGATCATAGACATAGATTTCATTGTTTCTTTTATAACCTGGTAGATTTATTCTCAGTGGGCTGGACTGCTTGATGTTCTTTGCACATGGTGCTGTAACAAAGTAATGCAGAAATACAGAGTGGGACGTGTGCCAAAGAGGTCAAGACAAAACATACCCCTTTTCATACCACTTACCCTCGTCCATGCATACACTAGCTGTGTTTACAGACTCCCAAATAATGTTTTTATAACCGCTTGATGGATCTTGCAGATAGAAAAGCCTTCATGTGAACACCTCAGTTGATTCGGATGGGCTCAAACCGAATGGGTTTTTGACTGGATTAAAAGGGGTGGTGTAGACCTGTAATAATCCGGTCAAAAGAAGAAAAAAAGTAAGCATGTAAACTGCTGAATAATTTTTTTAAGTTAAATGTGAAAATACATACTAATTTTCTTGTAGATTAACATTGAACTTTGGAAAGGTGCATATTATAATAACAATATTATTATAATTTATGTAAATAGCAATATATTAATTATACAATAATATATTCTTTTTATTATTTTTATTTTATTATTAGTTTTTTGTAATGGTCCATCCACCAGAATGTGTAAGCTCTTTAGTCACAGTGTTGTTTCTAATGCTAAAATATAAATATTGTTGTACTTTTTCACGTTCCTGTTTTACAAGAAAGGCAGAAAAAGAAATAAATATCTTTATTATTTTCTGCACAATTATAGTCACTAAAAACAGAGACTGGAAAAGTACTTAAACACAATGCCAGCAAGAATAAAATCCGCTATCAAGGCCATACAAAATATAGTTTTTTTTTGTTATTGTGTATGTGTGTGTGTGTGTGTGTGTGTGTGTGTGTGTGTGTGTGTGTGTTTAAGTTTTAAACCTAAAATATGTTTTTCTCTTTATTATGACAGGTGGTCTAACATATTTATTAGACTGTATTTATTGACTGTAATTGGGCATCTTGGGGTAATTGGGTGTTGATGTCCTGATCCAGGTAGCAGGAAAACAACTGAAGATGTGGTGAATTGATAACAGCCTGCATTGGAGGAAAGAGCAGCTTGTGAATTAACATTATTAGGATGCAGAGGGGGCGTGGTCAACGTCAGGTCGTCTTGGCGACTGAGACAGTGCTAAGCGCATTCTGATGGGAAGTGCTCTACTGAGATGGATGTGCTTGTTTTGAATTCAGTTTTGGAGAGCACTGCGTTTAATAAGTTAGCTGAACCCTGCTTTTCTCATAGGAGCAGATCAGCCACAGCTCTAGCTGTAGGGACGGCACTTTGTTAAACCGCATTCATCCCGGTCTCCTATTACCAGCCGTAAGCCGAAAAGCCATTTTCTTAAATCTAGCATGGTATGATGCTCCCTAGGACACGGTGTACTCTTCCTTTAAGTCCGCTTTGCCACTTGTTCAGAGAAGGGATTACATCCGTGTTCCTCCTGTTTTTAGTTTGATCTCTGGATTATACAGAGCCTGGCCATATCCTGTGCATATTAGTGGATTTGAATGTAAATTATCCTTGTAAACAGATGCACCCTGCACTGCGGTGTGCCGCCTGATCCAGATGATCCATCCGCCTGATCCAGAGGCTTGATCAGGTGCTCTACGTTAGGATTCAGACAGCACTTTCCGAGCATGTCCCTGAATCTCATAGTAACGGCATCTGAACTCTGCCTGGGAAAGATCAAATTATTTATAGCCTTGGCAAATGAGATGAGCTGCTTATCTTTCACGGTGCAGTCAGACGCTGCTCTGCTCCGCATGCGAACAGAGGATGCAGGGCGACATGGGGAAGACGAAGTAAAGGGGGGAGAGATTAGAAAGAGATGGAGCCCAGGTCTGTCAAACAAGTGCAAACTCTGCAAAGAGGATTAAATGGGAAGACTGGAAGAAAGAATGATTCACTTTATCTGATCTTTCATAGCAGTGAATGTTTCAGAACTATATGAAATCAGGTTTCCACCTAATACATATGCAGGACAGGCGAAAGGCATGTATGCACTGGTACCATTCATCATGCCTGGGTCCTTTTTTCTCCTCTCGTTAAATATGGAGTGTTTGACACTGTTGCACTTTGTTTGGGTTGATGGATTGATGCGTTTTTGTTCGCCGCTGACCTTAGACTTAGCTTTACATTCACAGTGGTGTGGACTGCTAATGATGGCATTGGCCTTTTGTCCATGCCAAACGCAGCACCGTAATTAGTTGTAGTGAAAGGCAGTGCTGTTCTGCTTATTGATTTTTATTCTTTGCGAGGAAGATAACATGCCAAAGAGAGAGAAGGGATGATATGATTGAGAGGCTGCTGATTCGCATTATGAGCTACATTTACAAAGTTAATGAGATTCTCTCCCAAGTACAGAAACCGCAGCAGCAGAATATGATTTGTGAAATGATATGTAAGATGATATGTAGAGAATGTTGAATTCTTTTTCTTTTCTGCTCATGACTATTGTAAAAACGGTAGTCGTTGCATAATCTACAAGTTGGGTTTGCATCCACATTTTTATGCAGGTTTTGAGATATTGCATCAGAAATGATGAATGGAGAAACCTGAATGTGAATAAAGTTTCCAAAGTGTACACACACAGACAAATATTTTACACATTAACTAGAGTGGAAACACATTAACCAATTAAGGTCCTAGATGGGCTGTGTAAAAAAATAAATAATAATAATTACCCATTCATTTGGCGAAGATGAATATTATCAGACCAGTATCAGTGTATAGGATCTCAGAAGTTTCATTCACAAATTGTTTTGTGATTTTATATCAATGGAAACATCAGTGATTTAACAGTAATTTTCACTGTACAATAAAATAAAATATGTACAATAAAAAGTGTTAGATTAAACCTAAATAAAAAAAATGCTTAAAATAAGAAAATTTGCATTAGAACATAAATTAGAACCAAAAATGGTCTTGTGTAAAGTTAAATGAAAATAACTTAAAAAAAAAAACATTTAAAAACTCATAAAATGACAAAAGCACAATAAAATTACTAAAACCTATCCTAAAATTAAAATGAAAACAAAAAAACATGAATGTAAAAGTTAATTCTAAATATTCTTAAATGCTATAATAGTATATAAATTATGCTAAAATAATACAAAAACATAACATGCATACATAAAAGTTTATCTTTAGTAAATCCAGAAATTGGCTCCATTGTGAATCTTTTTTGGTCAAGTGCTGCACATCATTCCCTTAACAATAAATACATCTTTTTTTTTTTTTTTTTGATTAGATTTAGATTAAGATTAAATTCCCTCTGACTGGATTACTGATGATTAAACATGATTAATCTGAAATGTCACTAGTGAATGGCGGGGCGTTTAAGCATGAGATTGCATGTTTTATTTCAGCTCAGCCACTGGGTGTTTCATAGAATGTGTTTTAATGTACGGTTGTGTCTTTGTATTACAGGTAAGCAGTGATGATGCGTTGTCTGGCAGCCCGTGTTCACTACAAGACCCTGATAGTGATCTGCGCTCTTCTCTCTCTGCTCACGGTCGTTCTGTGGAACAAGTGTACGAGTGAGAAAGCGCTGCGCTTCCTGCCCCGGCACCCCCAGCCCCCTCCCAGCCCGAAAACAGACAGCCACCCGCAGCAGCCCCAGCCCCCTGAACCTCCACCTGTGGTCGGCGGATTGCGATACGAAGAGATCGACTGCCTGATCAATGACGATGTCACCATTAAGGGCCGCCGAGAAGGCAGTGAGGTATACCTGCCCTTCAACTGGATGGAGAAGTACTTTGAGGTGTACGGCAAGGTGGTACAGTACGATGGCTACGATCGATTCGAGTTTTCACACAGTTACTCCAAAGTATATGCCCAGAAGGAGCTGTATCACCCCAGTGGAGTCTTCATGTCTTTTGAGGGGTATAACGTGGAGGTGCGTGACAGAGTCAAGTGCATCAGTGGAGTGGAAGGTGAGTGATGTGGTAATGGTTACACCTCTTCATTTCTGATCGATCTTCTCTGATAATGGCTGCTTAGTAATACTATGCCGAGGTGTCCGAACACATGTAATCAGTTAAGATGGATTGTGATTTACACCTGGTATTAACTCGTGTCTATAAACAGGCATCAAAAGTGCAGTAGAGATCGGGGCTGTAACGGCACGCACTTGCACCGAGGTTCAACTTAAATCTGACAGTTCATCTTTATTCTGGCTTGTTAAAAATAACATCACTCGGGTATTGATAGCTGTGTGCGCAGGTGAGACTTGTCTTAAAAAGTTAGTCAACTAGGAAAAGTTAGGGTTTAGGGTTAGGAAAAGTAAGACTGATTACGCAACTGCTAGTTGGTCAAACTAGTGCAACTTGACCCTGGACAACACAGGTTGCTATCTGTATTTAAATTAGATGCATTTAAGCCATGCCAGTTTAATTCAAACATTGTGAATGTGAATGAGAACTTGAGTGCACAGTGTGAAGATTTGTGTGTGCGCTCATCCGAAGCGCGCAAACCTGCGTTCCGGTCTCAGACAGTGCGCAAATATTGAGTTCTCTTCCAAGTCTTCTGCTTGAATAAACACGTTCACACAAAAGTTATGTCAACATGTCCATCTTGGTAAGTATCCTAGCAGACATAGACATAGTCTGTTGAACATATAATATCAGTGAATTAGATCCGTGCATTGTTTTAAAGTGACAGCAGGATATATATATTTTTTTTTTTATTAACCTACTGTCTGCGATTTTTAATGGTAATCAAAAAATAAAAGACACGGAAATAACTCACTGCTCTTGATTGAAAAGTTTTGGAAACTATAATAAAGATTAATCTTCACTTTATACAGTTAAATATGCAATGTTATTTTACATTGCTTTATTAAATTTCTGTACCTAAAAAAACTAATGTTTAAGCTACCTAAAAAAAAAAAAAAACCTGTAAAACCATATCTACAAACTGAACCGTGAGTAATTTGAACCTTTTACACCCCTAGTAGTGATGCTCTGAATTTTCTGCAAAAAACAAAACAAACAAAGACCAAAATTATATATATACAAGGCCAGAGGCAATCACACCCACAATCACGTGTGTGTAAGTGCATCTAAAAGCCACTTCATGTGAAGATTCTGTGCCACCTCTGATGCATATATTTAATTAGGTTAGAAATAATTGGCCTTTATAAAGGTAAAAATCGCATTACTTATTGGAAAGTCAAACTTATTGAAAAAGTTCCTTTCTGTTACTCCTGCAAACTAATCACTCTACAGAATATTGTTTAAATCCATTCCACTGGTTTTCCCCCTCATAATTAGAGCAGAAAATGGTAGAAAAATCTGCAGGTTCTGTCTGGCTCCTAATGTGTCTCACACAGTTACTTTCTCCCTCATCAACAAGATTCACCTAAATACATGTCACATTAAAGCAGCACTTAATTGTGGCACACTGGGAGAAGTGAGAGGCAAAGCGACCTGCCTCATTTCTAACACAACTTGTTAGTGGCCATTAATAGTCATTTAGTGCAGTCCGAGAGGAGTTTCCTGGAAGCCAGGCTCGAATTATCTACGTCTGGTTCTTAGTAAGTAATGCACCCTCAATGGACTATACATTAAGCAAATGAAAGTGGGATTGATTCAGCCAAGAACTGAATCACAAGAGCTGATTTGATGACCTTAGACGTCATGGAGAATCATTTTGCACTCAGACTCCCTCCCATGTGTCTTCTGGTGAATGTCAATGAGGAAAAGCAAAACCAAATTAAAGCAGAGTCATTTCCTTTTTTGATAAGGAACCTAAATGACAAGCATTTCAAAATGAACTGATAGATGACACTCCTTAACAGGAAGAAGCTGATTATGGTGGTCTCTGCTCCTTCAGAAGCTTTTTACTGTCTAGAAACTGCATTTTTCTCTCCACTGTGTCAGTGATCCAGCAGTTTCACTCCCCTGACAGATTACTTTTAATAATTTCCTGCTGGCTCACTCTTCTCTCCACCCCTCTATCTCTTTGCAAGGACCGTCCTTCAGCAGACGGGGTTAAATGCCATTTTCGATGCATCACAGTGATAAAGCATAACTCTGATCCCAGTCTCACTCCAGTTCTTGGATCACTTCTTCCTGCAGATCTCTGAATATCAGACCAACAGCACCATATCAAAGCTATTATAACAAAGTTTGTGATGCTCTCTAAAGAGAATAGAGTCGCTCAGTGCCATTTGCTCTTCGGTATTGTTTTATAATGAGACTGGGTAATGAAGTAATCACTTCTTAAGGAAGTATTGAAATTGAGTTTAGTCTGATCAATACTGGAGTATAAAGGATGCCTTCCAAACCACAACATCATTGCTATTCACTGAAGACGGTGAAGTCTCTCACAGTGCTTCATAGGACACTAATGGCAAACAAAGTAGAAGAATCTTTTTTAATGAAGTTAATATGTATCTAATTTAGAGCAGTGTCAAATCTGTTTGCTTGTTTGCATGTGTGAGTGTACGTCAGCGTATCCAAACAAACCTCACTTTACATGCTCAAAAAACAGAGAGCATTCTGCAGTATTCGGTCTAAAATGCAGAAATTCAGCACATCCAAACACCCTGGTCTGAAAAACTCATTGATCAGCATTCAGTATTAAATCACTTTCGACTCTTTTCTGGTGAAAGCTTTTAAAACATGCAAACCTTGTTTTGTGTGTGCATTTAAAGAACCCCCTTTTGTGAAGCACCACAAAGAGGCACATTCATACCAAAATCCCTTGTGGCAGGTGGAAAAATTGGGTTGTCTGTGAGTCGAGATGAAATTCTCAATGTCTGTGGCAGCACAAAAGCAACAGAGTTTGTACCAGTCCCATACTTTTGTTTCCTTTCTAGCCTCTTCTCCTCCATAACCAAGTGTAAACTGCCTCAAAACACAAGTGTAACATTTAAGAACGGGCTTGAGTCCAATGTTCAAGGAATGTTACAGTGCTGGTGTGAAGGTCGCGCAACTTGCGGGTGTCCGTGAGTGTTGGGTCTCGCTGAGCTAATCAGTTAGAGTGTATTTTTAACTTGGTGTCTGGCATCAAACTTTTATGCCAACAGTAAGCAGCTTTGATCACCTCAGTAGATTTAATTCACTCTAGTAAGAAATATGGACGTTTTTTGAAAGGTGTTGCACATGCAAACACAAAACAAAGATTAATGAGAGGTTCTGTTCCCCTCGCTTTCATCCCAGCCGTTGGAGGCACAAAAACAGTGTGTTGAGCTCAGAGGTAACAACCCACATGGGCCTGCGGCAGTGTGTTTGAGCAGAGAGCCTATTATCAGAGACAGCGGACAGACTCATCAGTCTCCGTCGAAGGACAGAGAGAGGGAGAGAGAATAAAAAGGAATGAAAAGGAGATGAGTACGGAGGGGTGACAGTGAAACAGAGCTTCTTTTTCCTCCTCCTTCAGTTTAAGGGATGGCGTCTCCTCCAGCAGAGGATCAGAGTGCTCTGAATAGTATCTAGGCCAGAGAGTGCCTCCTGATACAGGTCCCACTTAGAGCCAGCATGTGTATGTGTGCTTCCTGGAAAGCGGGAGGCAGGCTCATTGGTGTGTTTGTCATCTGTATTGCCTTGTTATGTCTGTGTTTAACCCTGCATGTGTTTTTTTATGTGTATGTTTGTGAATAGATCCTTTCAAGCCAGCTATAAAGGAGCAGTGTTGTTGCAGTGTTATGCCTGTGGCTTGATTATTGTTATTCCAGGAAATAGAATAGATGAGCCGTGATTAAAGAAAAGAAAAGGTTGGAAAGAGGGTGAATGAAAGCTGGGTAAACTGTAGCTCTCAGCATTTATGTCTATGTGGAAAGCACAACTTCATACTTCAGATCCAGGTTATTTGCTTAGGGGTTTAGTGGCTTTTTCCTCCCAGTGTTCACTTCAAACATACTTTTTTTTTGTATGTTTTGCTGATTGAAGGTGTATGTTTTCACTTGTTACTGTGTACCCTGGATTTTCTATCTGATCTAAATTGTTTAAAAGTCATGAAACCAGAAACAAGATTATTTGTAATGAATGAAGATGGCAAAAACCACTGCTTTACATGATCACACAAAAAGACTCTAACAGTATAAAACATTATCATTTAGACATCATTTAGTTGCCAAAATTGAAGATATGGTTGTATATGCGAGTGATTTACTCGAAGTGTAGAGGGTTGCACATACTGCCGTTCAAATTTTTGGGATTGAAGTCTCTTAACCTCACCGAGACTGAATTTAAAAAAAAAATAATAATAATATATATTATATATATTATGTATATATTATATATATTGTATATACCAATTAAAAATATATATTTTTGTCATTTTAATATATTTTTTAATATATTTTAAAATATAATTTACTTCTGTGTTGGCAAAGCTGATTTTTCAGCAGGCATTACTCCAGTCTTCAGTGCCACATGATCCTTCAGAAATCATTCTGATATGCTCATTTATTGTCAAGAAACCGTAATGATCAGCAATGGTAACTGCTTAATATTTTCGTGGAAATCATGATACTTTATTTCCAGAATTCTTTGATGAATGGAAAGTTCAGAAGTACCGCATCTATTTAAATATTTTGTGTCATTAGAAATGTTTGTAGTGATCAATATATTGTTTCTTTACTGAATAAAAGTATTCATTTCTTAAAAAAAAAAAAGTAGTGTACATATAAATATGTTTCTCTTATTTTCAGTTCAAAATACAGTTTCTAATATCTCTTCTTCTGGTTCCTTCCTACAGGAGTACCTTTGTCCACCCAGTGGGGCCCTCAAGGGTATTTCTATGCTATCCAGATCGCTCAGTATGGCCTGAGTCATTACAGTAAGAACCTGACCGAGCGGCCACCCCACACAGAGGTGTATGACACAGCGGAGGAGAGAGACAGCAGGTCTAGCGTGTGGACTGTCCCTAAAGGCTGTTCCCTCACCAGAGTCTATGACAAGACCAAAGTCACTTCAGTACGACAGTTCAGCGCTCCAGGTACAGAAGCAGATATTGAACTACATGCTTTCAGTTTATTTGGTCTAGTTTCATTTCTCTGCCATTCTTCTGTTCTTCATACAGTCCATCCCAATTTTGATTGATCTTCTATTCTATCTCCTCCAGCTTCACACCTAGTATGCATACAGTTCAGTATCAACTAGACTATAACAATATATATATATAATTTATGTATTTTTTTATTTTTTATTTTTATGTCTTGTAAACCCTTTAGTATGATGAAATACTTTTTTGTCATCCTTACACATTTCCTTATCTCTCCTATATTCTTCTTTCAGCATTTTTGCATGGCCTCTTACAGTCCTGCTCCACTGGGCATGCACATAAACACCCTCAAAATGTCAAAACTCACTACTAACAGTGCCTCATACACTACCGCTGAAAGATTTGCGTTTTATTTTATTTTTAGTAATGAAGGGTCAAGTGGCATTGAGGGCTGAATAGCTGCTGAAAATGTAGCTTTACCATTACAGAAATAACTTTTAGAATATATTCAAGCACCACTGTCCTCTTTTATAGAGAACAAAGAGGCTATTTAATGACTACAATACTTCTCTGTAGAAATAGAATCATGAAAATAAATTCTGCTTTCATCAGACAGGATTTTTATACTTTCAGTCTCCAAATTGCATGCACATGATTATGGGGTTTCCCGGACAGTGAAGGAAACATCTATGCAGCCTTCAGATATCACAGTAGACAGTACATTCTATTCCTCCCTCAGGATACTGCATGATACGGCAGCATTTTGGGGGTTTCTGACACAATGTGCTGCTTAGCATTGAGCTAATCAATAGCCATTAGAATTAGCAGGGCTGTCTCGCTGGCAGGCAGTAATTGGGTGTCATCACCCAGAGCATTGATTAGAGCAGGGCCAAGGCTCCAGCAGGGCACTGCCTCCCTCCTGCTCTCTCCGTCCTCCACATCACTGCTATTGATGAGAGGGTAATCAGAGCAGGACAGTACAAATCCACTTAGTCTCTCCATTGCCTTATGTAATGGATTTATGAATGCAGCTGTGGCCTGATGGTTAGAGAGTTGGACTTAGGTCTGAGTCTCAGTGCTGTCAGGAGTTGTAGGTGGAGGGAGTGAATGAACAGCGCTCTCTTCCACCCTCAGTACCCATGGCTGAAGTCCCCTTGAGCAAGGCACTGAACCCCCAGTTGCTCCCTTGGCGCTGGATCTATAGCTGCCCACTGCTCCGGGTGGGTGTTCACTTCTCACTGCTGTGTGTGTGCACTTGGATGGGTTAAATGCAGAGCACCAATTCTGAGTATGGGCTGCCATACTTGGCAAATATCATGACTTTCACTTTCATTTTTTTAAATAGTGATAGGGGCTGTTTGAGACAAGATGTCCTTTGCTGCCTCTTATCTTTTCCTTTGATTTGCTTTTGTCCTTTATCCCTATCCTGTCCTATTTTCTGTGTTGCTTTAATGTTGTTGATATTACTCTGTCTTGCGCGTTTTCTCTTGCTCGAGTACTCGGCCTCATTCTTTTTCTTGTGCTCTTTTATGCTTTCTTTTCTCCTCTCAGTAGAGGGTATGAGTTGGTTTCCTTTTTGTTCTGCATAACCTTGTCAGAAAGCAGCACAGACAGAGGCGGCGAGAGGGATTTGACTCTTAACACTTAGAAACAACTTCAGGATGTCCTGAAGTGTTGAATGTGCATTTCTGTAAAAAAAAAAAAAAAAAGAGAGAGTTAAAGTACTTTGATTGAGAGTTTTGGAAAATGATCTGCTCCTTTTGCAGCAAGTTGCACTGCAGTGTGTTCAACAATCTTCTGGAGGAGAAATTAGTTTTATCACTGTCCAACGTGAGATGGATGGTTTCAAAGTTGTTTCACGGTTGGAGCTTTTCTGCCTCTCTGACATTAAGTTGTAGGTTTAATTAACCCCAGGAGAAATTGACAAGTGAAACCTTGTGCTTTCAAGAAAACCCGTAGCGTCATTATTCGCAAGTTCTGTCCATTAGTGTGTGTGAATCTGTACTTGTTTGGGTGCTTTTGTACTTGTTTGTGCATGCAAATGATACTGTAAGGGAAATTTGCAAGGATTTATACTATGCTGTTCATAAAATCAATTTTCATAGTCATCTAAGGTTGTTTATTTGTTGTTTTTTGACATTAATTTAGCATCAGTACCATAAGCTTGTTATTGTACCAAAGGCAAAATTTTGCTATGGATGCAACAGACATCCAGTTAAACCTGTTGTAACTTTTTTTTTTCTGTTCCTTGTTTCTAGAAAACTCAGAGGGCGTCTCACTTCCTCTTGGCAACTCGAAAGACTTCATCATCTCTTTTGACCTCAAGTTTACATCTAATGGTAGTGTCTCTGTCATCGTGGAGACCACAGAGAAAGGTCCTCCGTTTGTTATCCACTACGTCACCACCACCCAGCTCATTTCTTTCAAGGAGCGTGACATCACCTATGGCATCGGCCCTCGGACTACATGGACCACGGTCACCCGCGACCTTCTCACCGACCTCCGCAAAGGCATTGGCCTATCCAACACCAAAGCGGTCAAAGCCACCAAGACCATGCCACGTCGTGTGGTAAAGTTAGTGGTGCACGGCCACGGGATGATAGACAATATCACAATCTCCACCACTTTGCATATGGCGGCTTTTTTCGCAGCTAGCGACTGGTTGGTGCGCAACCAGGACGAGCGCGGTGGTTGGCCGATCATGGTGACTCGTAAACTCGGGGACGGTTTCCGTGCTCTGGAGCCGGGTTGGTATTCGGCCATGGCACAGGGGCAGGCCATGTCCACTCTAGTGCGTGCCTATCTGATGACAAAAGACGACACGTACCTAAAAGCTGCCTTGCGTGCCACCGGACCTTTCAAACTGCCATCGGAGCAGCATGGCGTCAAAGCTGTATTCATGAACAAGTATGACTGGTATGAGGAGTACCCCACAATCCCTAGCTCCTTTGTTCTCAACGGGTTCATCTATTCACTCATAGGCCTGTATGACCTGGCTCAAACGGCAGGTGAGAAGCTCGGTCGGGACGCAGGTCAGCTGTACAGCAAGGGGATGGAGTCCTTGAAAGTTATGCTGCCCTTGTACGATACAGGGTCGGGCACCATCTATGATCTCCGCCACTTTATACTGGGCACTGCGCCCAATCTGGCTCGTTGGGACTACCATACAACGCACATCAACCAGCTCCAGCTACTGGGTACTATCGACAACTCACCCATATTCAGGGACTTCGTCAAGCGTTGGAAAAGCTACCTGAAAGGAGGGAGGGCCAAGCACAACTAAAGGGGAGCACACCTCTACGATCTTTTCATGCCCTCACATCCTCTTCCCGACTGCCACCATCAGGACCACAGTGTCTAGTGAGGAGAAAAAGATGACTGAACACTTCGGTGGCCCTCTAACTTTTCAGTTTGAGACCGTAATTGCAGTGCTGCTTGTCTGTGCTGATGTTTTAATTAGGTACAGTACAAACGCAGCTGCTTGCAGCATGTGTCTGGATAAGGAAGAGGTAGGGCTTATGTATTTAATATTCAAAGCTTCAGATCTGCAGGTTTGAGTGAGAAACACGTCTGCTGAGATTTGCCACATTTGGGCTCACTTCAGTCAAGATGAGGAATCGCAAAGCAGCTTTCCAAAGTAAAGCTCGGAAAAGAATTGGTCATCAGACAAAATTGTCGAGAAATAAATCTTTGAGAACAAACTTTAGCTGCACTAGCTATTTAAGATCATAGCCTGTGAGCAGAGCATTGCATATAATGCATATAAGCGACGGATAAAAATGCTGAAAATGTCCTCAAGTGTAGCATTGTTATATTTCACAGAGCATTGAAGGATTACTCGGTCAGCTTTGACATTGGAATGAAACGCGCCTTTGTTCAACCCACTGTCTAGCCTTCAGTCTGCATTTCATGATCCTTTGCTCTGTCAGACACTCGCCACAATCAGATTGAGCCGTCACGATTCCGGCCCAGTCCTGCCCATAATGCACTTAAAGCTTTAGAGAGGTGGTTGTAGGTCACTTGCTTCCTGTTTACAACAGATTTCAGGAAACATTGCTGTAGTTATTAAGACACCACTGTCCTGGACTAACAAACAGAGAGGCTGCTCTTTGAGAAATCTGGGGGACTCTGAAGAGTCGTGTAGCTGGTGTTCTTCAAACTTCAGTTAAATCGTGCTTCGTGTAGATTAGTCATGCACTTTACTTGTGTGGCATGCATGTGTGGTGAAGATGCGTTTATACACCCATGTGATGAATTATGACTTTTTGACATCAATCCAGTTTTTTTTTTTTCACTCATCCTTAATGGCAGTGAATCATTTCTAAGGGAATTTTTCGATTTTCTTTATTGTAGCTGTACCAGTTTCCTCAAACATAATTGCTGTAATGTGGAGCAAAAGAATGAGGATGTTTCTTTCACCTTCAGTTGAATAACTTGCATCTCAGGCAAGCAAACAATGCTGTTTAATGTATTAAAAAGATACTAATGATCAGTACTTCCTCATTAAAGCATAGAGTGTACTATTTTTATTTTACATATTTATATTTATATTAAAGCTTCTCCTCACATCACCCAAAAACATTTCAGCAGCCTTCTGACCAGTGCAGCCAAGTGTCCTCAAAAGATGGCCAGATGTTATCCCATTATCTGGCATCCTGCTGTTCTGAACCATTTCGAACAGATGTTTGCGTTCCGGCGTGCGCTTTTGGCTTCAGATTCTCAGAAAATAAATGTCAAAGAAGGGAAAAATGTGTCAGTTCTGAATGTTTGATATGAAAGCTTCTGATTTGTTTGGCAGGGATGGCGTTTTGAGACTATGGGTGCTTTAGTCCTGAGGCGTAGCTTTTGTGTTGACCTCTTTTGGTTTAAAAGTAATGTTTTTCCCGTGAAATTCAGGTTGCTTGTAGTCTCGCCGACGCAGTTCTCACATAAAATACTATGCACATTTCATACTAGACAAAGCGATATTTAAAAGTGGAAAAAATAGTTACCATGAGTGAGACCGAGAGCTACATTTAATTTATACTGTACCAAAGTCTTTAAAGTTTGGGTTATTTTTATCCGAAGTATTGAAGTGTTTTGTATTTTGCTGTATGGAACATTTGTCTTTTCATTTTTTTAGTTGGGAAAGGTGATAGGATAAAAGGAACACTTTGAGTGGGTAGTTACATGCCTTCCTCTTGCGAAGAAAAACCTTTTAATACTTTTTTTTCCACATTCAGTCTAGATTTGTAGGAAATGGAGTGGGTATAGAAAGCAACAGGGAATATTATTAATCACTGCTATCTATGGGGATGTGTGCAAATCTTGAATTAGGGCTAATGCTCAGTGCTACAGATTTCAAAAGGGAAAAGAGATTTGGATCAGCATCTCTGTTCTTGAAAGCCTTGTTTCAAAGCAGCCTCCTTTTTGAGTTGAGTTAACTAAACATTGTTTGCATCTGAGAACTCCTTGGAGCAAGCAGTGTTAAAGCACAACTATAGTTTCATTAATTTATTCTCTCTCTCTCTCTCTCTCTCTCTAAAAATGTGGACTATGTGCAAAGCCTTCCTCTGCAAGAATTGTAAAACTATAGAAAAGAGTAGAACAGGATTACATTTTCCCTCTTCTCTTTCCTTCTGTTTCATTTCATTCTTGATTTATAAATTGACATGCGAGGTGTATTTCATGTGTATGCAATAAATGATTGAACTGGATCACAACAGCTGCACATCCAGAAGTTGTTTAGACTTTGCAAAGGAAGCACAATGTGCGATCATTTTTATGCAGGGCAAATGTTTATTAAAGTCTTTGTGCTTTAAATTGTTTTTTTTTTAATTGTATAAATAAAGGCATTTTGTTTTATACATAAAAATGTGTCCACTGTGTTCCTTTTAATAATGCAGCATTTTCATATGCATACTGACTAGATTTTCTCATTTATTTGGATTTTGATTCATTGAAGTCCTATCCGGTCACTTTTCTACTTCCTCACTAGCTGAGCAGAAATGAGCAGTGTTAAACACGTCTTCAGGTGTCTGCTGTTCATTATAACCCCCACCACATTTCTCTCTATCTCAGTCACACATATGGACACTGCGGTTTAATTACTAGCTGCAGCCTGGGGTCTGATTCGGCACATTACCCTCCCTTCTCATTCTTCTGTCCTGTCTCTGCCTCTCTCAGTTCTGCATTGGCTGAGCTCATAACACTGGTAGACTTTAGGTGAAGGCGCCCCATGGAGCTCATCTTTTAATGACTGTCTGATCAGATTATCACTGTTTTACCAGACTCCGCCAGCTGACGCTTGCGGTCTGTCTGCAGACAGTCAGGTTTTTTGTTTTGTTTGTTGTTGTTTTCTTGGGCCTGATATTATTATTATTATTATTCTGATCCAGATTTATTTATTATTTTTTATTATTATATTATTTTTTTCTTTTTTTTTCATTTTGACATATTTCCGTCAAAAATAAAATTTTCCATATATAAAATGTTAACTCTTAGCTGATGCTGTAAATTGGGAACCTTCTAAATGGGTACATTTACAAATATGTTCATTAATGAGATTTGCAATAGAAATAGGATAAAATCTGAAGTGAAATAATTAGTTAAACTGTGACTACAATGTGTAAAATTATTAGGCCTATAAAAATGACCAACTCGTGGATTATATACAACAGCAGAAGACCCCACCGGTTACCACTCATCTCCACTACAAACAGGAAAAAGAGGCTACAAGTTGCACAAGCTCACCAAAATTGGACAGTCGAAGACTGGAAAAATGTTGCCTAGTCTTATGAGTCTCGATTTCTGTTGAGACATTCAGATAGTAGAGTCAGAATTTGGCGTTAACAGAATGAGAACATGGATCCATCATGCCTTGTTACCACTGTGCAGGCTGGTGCTGGTGGTGTAATGGTGTGGGGGATGTTTTCTTGGCACACTTTAGGCCCCTCAGTGCCAATTGGTTATCGTTTAAATGCCACGGCCCACCTGAGCATTGTTTCTGACCATGTCCATCCCTTTATTACCACAATGTACTCATCCTCTGATGGCTACTTCCAGCAGGACAATGCACCATGTCACAAAGCTCAAATCATTTCAAATTGGTTTCTTGAACATGACAATGAGTTCACTGTACTAAAATTGCCCCCACTGTCACCAGATCTCAACCCAATAGAGCATCTTTGGGATGTGGTGGAACAGGAGCTTCGTGCCCTGGATGTGCATCCCACAAATCTCCATCAACTGTAAGATGCAATCATATCAATATAGGCCAACATTTCTAAAGAATGCTTTCAGCACCTTGTTGAATGAATGCCACGTAGAATTAAGGAAGTTCTTAAGGTAAAAGGGGGTCAAACACAGTGTCAGTATGGTGTTCCTAATAATCCTTTAGGTGAGTGTATGTATGTATATATATATATATATATATATATATATATATATATATATATATATAAACCGGTTGTTTTACTGGATCAAAAGCGTGCATCAAAAAACTACTCTAATTTGTAGTTTCCTTGTCGATCTGTGTGTGACTCATACTTTTGACTAACTAAGAATCAGTTCTATAGTAATTTGTTCTTGGACTACACTGGTCCCACTGTATGTTCAAGTTTATAGAAAGTCATTTCTTGCTGTATTTCAGCAAATTTCTTAATTCTTTTTAGACTGCAAACATTGTCAGCAGCATCCCTCAAAAGGAAATCTCCATTAATCATTAGATCAATAATCTTTTTCAGCCTTACTTTATTCTTTTAAAGCAAGACATTACTGACAAAACCATTGATGATGAATATTATTTTTTTTTTTTAAGTGAAATTTGAGATCACAAATCTCCACTTTCGAGAAACTTACACCATACTCTCCAGTATTATTCCTATCTGTATTCTTAAGGTTTTTAAAGAGATTTGTTCATATATCTTTTGCCTGATTGATTTAAAATTGTTAACATGGTGATTTCTTTTTTTCTTCCTGGCTATTGCCAGTTTTTTTATGCCATGATAGAAAGAGATATCTAAAATCTGCTCTGTAAAACTGTTTAACTCCAATGTCAGCACAATGAAGAATTTGAAACATGGCTCTATCCAATGTTCAGATTTCTGTTCTGTAAATATATGCAAATGAGTGTATATTTAAATTAGATAAAGCTTCATTTGCATATTTAAACATCATTTTGGAAATATTTTTAACAAAAACAACTGTCTCCACATTCTGTGGTTAATCAACTGGGGAAGTATGGTGATATCTATTATTAAACTTTTTTCTTTTCTTTTTTTTTTTTTTTTGTTTACCCTATTCACGTAGTGCATTGCCTTGAAATGTCTTTTTAAAACTCTTCTTCAGAGATAGACTTGCTCACACGTACCAGCAATACACAGGAAAATAATTCCCAAACTAACACTGAACTGTCAAATATCAGTTTAGTCTTGAGTGTTTCATTACATTCAACTCATGTCTGCCTCCCTGATGTCTACAGCAGACGTTCAGTTGTCTGCTTGGTTTGGCATTGTAACAGGACACAGCGAGTGATGTGGCTTTTTATCTGTGTGAGATACACACACACACACACACACACACTTGTGTCATTTCCCATTTGTGACCCAATACCTCAGCTATGCAGAGTTCAGACTCTTCTCATCCGGACACCCTGAGAAGTTCTGATATATTTTACCCTTGGTAATATTACTGTGACAGAATTGACAAAGATATCAGTGCTAAAGAGAGAGAGAGAGAGAGAGACAGATGTGGAGGCAGAAGTTGATGGGGGGTTGTAGGCCATGCATGTTGCACTTGCAGCACTGTTTGATTCTGTCTGTTTGTATCCGGCCTTCACACTGCTGCTGCTGCTGCTTAATTATGCAGTAAGCAAGGCCACACACACACACACACACACATCCTCTCATGTTTGCCCTCCAGATGATACACACACAAACACACACTTAATGAAGCAGATGAAGAGTGTTTGAGCTGAATAGAGGTCGAGAGGTAATGAGAGAGTTGCTGCAGTGATGAAACAATCGCCCTTCTCTGCTAATCTGGAAAGACTGGACAAATGCCAGTATTATAGTGGATATTTCTCTTAAATGGCTTTTTGCATCATAATTCATATGCAACCCACTTCTTAAAAGACAAAATCCTGATTTAGGTTTGGCGTAGGCAGTCTTATATTAAATTATTACAGAGAAAAAAAAGAGATTTCATATCAGTAACATTTGGTTCTGCTTTTCTTAGTATATGTCCTTCACTGGAGAATACAGAAACAGACAGATTTAGATTATATTGGCTCTGCCAGTGGTTTGCTTCAAGTCAGGGCTATTGGAGAATAAAAAAGGCTCCTCCTATCCACTAATAAAAAAGGAAAAGTATTGAACTTAGCAAGGAGCAAATATCTAAATTTTTTGAACATTCTACCCCTACATTTGTCCCATTGATACTGTGACTATATTTAATTTTCATTGTCAATGTGTCTCACGTTTCCTTCATGCATTTCCTTCATCAATGTAGAGGCAAGTTTATGGAGACAGACTAAAAAGAAAGCATTTAAAAAAGAAACCACATATATGACAGTTGACAGCTTCTGGAAGAATATGAATTTTGACATGACACTGATACAGAGAGACGTGGTAAATTATTTAGATTAGAAAATGCTGCCATCGTGGGGTGACATTTGGCATAACTTTTATGTAACGACTCGAAACCGCTTCACCCACCCACACCTTCACCAACTGTTCATTCTGCCTTCTGTTGAAACATAGTGGAATGCCTGTTTTGCAGTTTCATTTCAAAATCTGCACACCAGAAACACAAGATGTCCACACGGATATGTTGTAAAAGGAAAAATATTTCACAGGATGCGGTTGATCATTCGAAGAAGATCTATTATTTGACACTGTTGTATAATTTTTTTTACTTGTTTCAATTGTCATAATCCGTTATTTATTATTTTTTTATGCGCTAGTATTCATGCTTAAGACAGGCAGTTACACCTGAGATTGAGTTTACATCTCTCTGAAAGGGAAAATGCTTTCAAAAAAATATTTGTTTACATAATTCTTAAACATTTTTTATTTGTCATTTAATTGATTTTATAGACACACACTACAATTCAGAAGTTTTTTTAAAGCAGCTGCATGATCATCCAGGTTGCATTTATTTAATCAAAAAATAAATTAAAACAGTGAAATACTGTTACAATTTAAAACAAATATTTTAATATATTTTAAAATGTAATTTATTCCAAAATTGAATAGCAGCAACTCTTCCTTCAGAAATCATTCTAATATGCTGATTTGGTGCTCAGTAAGCATCTCTTATTATTATCAGTGTTAAAAACAGTTGTATTGCTTAACGTTTTTGTGGGAACCTCTTACTGACCCCATATCTATGAACAGTAGTATATATATGGCAACCTGTCTACACATTTTTGTGTGCATCCATGTTTGGATTGAAATTCTGTGATGTCTGAAACTATGTGCTTATGAATCGCTCCTGTGAGCGTTCTCACCTAGCCGGTTGTCGGCTGTGTGTGTGTGTGTGTGTGTGTGTATCAGGTCAGGTGTGTCTTTACAGTGGAGGATGATGTCTGTATGTGTGATGAAAAGGGCAGGGCAAACCGAGCTGGTCTCTGATCAGGTGGAGTGGAAGAGTGTCTCTCTGTATCTGCCGGTGTGTTGATGTATGTTTAGCCTCTCTCTTTTTTTGAGTCAGCCACTGAGGGCCGTTCATCAAGGCATCATGTTCAGCCTCATCAAACTACGTTGTCAAACTACAAGTGTCCTCAATGTCAACCAAGTGCCCAAAGTAAGTTCACTCATTTAACAAACACAAAATTACCACAACAAACTGATATCGTGTGCTTTTAGTTGTATAAGTTTAAGGTGTTCTTGGTATAGATAAACTGATAATAGGAAGCACTTGATTTTTATTTTCTTTACTCTCTTATTACTGTGCAACCTGATGTGAAACAGTCTGAAGGTGTGTACCCAAACATATTGTGATTTTCATATTAATGCTTTGCATTATTTTATTGCCTTACCTTTTTTTCCTGTAGTGAGAACTGCCTTAGCTGTCTTTATTAAATGAGGTGTTTGTGACTCTTTCCCATGGTAGGCATTTCAAGAGGACGGTATCATCTCCGGATATCGGCATCCTCGTAGTTCAGCCACAGACTGTGTGTTGAGTCTCTTTCAGCTCACCAATGAGACCCTCAATGTCTGGACACACTTTCTACCAACCTGGTACAGAGAAACACGTTCATTTGTGCAATCTCTGTCACCCTTTATCTCTCATGCTTGCTTTCTCTCTTTCTCTATGCATATCTCCATGTCTTTGCAACTTTTCAGTATGGCATTTGTTATCTTATAACACACACACTAGTATATGAACTCACACAGTTTTAACAGCACAATGGTACCCTGGGCTACATGGTAACAGTATTTAGACTGAGTGTGTGTGTACGGTTTGCTGAGACTTGAATATCTCCAAAGTGGATTGTTACATCCCTCACCGTGCTTTAACCCAGCTGAGCAGCTCCTAGAAGAGTTAACCTTACTGGATGAGCACTGTTAATGATCTCCTAGTGTGATTCTCACCAGAGCTTTCTCCAGACCATTGATTCATTAACTTCTGGCAGTCTATTTGGCTTTATCGTGATCTTGTATGGTTTTATTTATTTGTATTTTTTTATGGCATTAAACAGAGTTAATTTTGTAGATTAATGCCTACTTGTCATTGCATCACTTAAATTTCCAGACAACTTCCATCTAAGTGAAGTGAGATCATTTTAAATCTCATTCATGCATCCACTCATTTTTAAACCAGTGCTTTACAAAAAGAAAAAAAGGACAAAAAAAATAATAAATAAAAATAAATAAAACGAAAGCAAATAAATGGAAACATACTTTTTAAATAATAAATGTTACATTATTTTATACTATAAAGCTACAATAAACATATACTATCAAATATTATATTGTTTTATTCATATTATTTAATAATGTTTTCATAATCTCTTCTTTTTTCTCTACTGTTCTGCTTAAATTGGCTGCTATATATAATCAACTGCTTTGAATCTTTCTCTTTCTATGGATGTAAAAGCATATCCTAAATTATTACATATAAATGTCAGTTTACCGTTCAATGCAAAAACATGTTTACATATTTTTTACATATTTTTCCATGGCATGTCTATTTAAAGTATGCCATATCTCAAAGCTAACACATCCTCTGATACAACACAATGGTTAAATAGACAGTCAACCGAGAGTAAATCAATAGGACACAGCTTGGAATCTGTAACCTGAGTCTGTGTTAGTGTTTGGTTCTATTAAACTCACTGATCCCTCTAAAGCAACCAAGAGTAAATCAGACCTGTAAGCATGATTCATCGCTCATAAATCTGAGATTTAAAGACTAGATTTAATAAGACAACTCTAAATGTCAAGTTTCTTAGGGCACATTGCTAAATCCTAGATGCTCGCAGAAATCAGAGTTGTGAAATATTTGAGTAAATGTATTTAATTTCAGTACTTTAGGAACTTTTTGGATACTCTGTAGGTTTACTGAGTATCAAATATATTAGTTATATCATAATATCATAATTATTATAACTTGTACTCTCTACATTACTACAATAAATTTTTTAATAAGTATCTGTAATCTTCACTTCAAATTTTGCATGGCACAAGTTTTTTCAGCAGCGGTTTATTTCCGCCACAAAACAAGTGATATCGGCAATTACAGACTACATCTCGTGGGTTTTGCTCTTATTCAGTTCAGTTCTATTCAAGTTTATTTGTATAGCGCTTTTTACGATACAAATCATTGCAAAGCAACTTTACAGAAAATTAAGTTTCTACAATATTAAGTAGTAGCTTAAATGGTGATTGCAATTATTATGTGATTGCATAGTAAGTAGCACAGCTTGTTAGTTCTGTATGTTGTTTCAGGGTCCTCTGAGGGTCAGCATCATCTCTTCTCAGGTGTTCTGGATCCAGACCGGAGCTTGTGTAAATACTAGCAAAACAGAGAAACAAATAGAGACATAATTAGCGTAGCTGCTGTTCCAACCAAGTAAAATTAATTTAGTTTTGTTGCTATAGATATAGCAAACCCAAGGAATTTAAGTGTTTTTATAGTAAATATATAGCTGGTCTGCAGGGGTGGGAACCCTGCATGCAAGATATCTTTGGAAACTCTACCATCTGTATTAATTCTAATCTTTACTGTACGTACTGTACAGCTTATAAACCAGCCTTATTGGTGCTCTTTAGACCTATAGAAACCTTTACTGATAAGACTGATCTGTGCGATCTGTGTGTGTTCATGTACTTCTGTTTGTTTCTGTGTCGTTCTGTCAGATACATTCCTATAGTAACAAACTCTGCAAGCAAGTCTGGGCAGGTTAAAAATTTGAATACAATTTTCTTTTTCTTTTTTCCTCAGTTAAACACATTCACTTGCTTAGATATAGATTCTGTAGTTTCCATGTCAGCAACTGTGTGTAGAAACTATGCAAGCAATTGTCCTCTAGGCTTTCTGTGGAAAAGAATGTAAACAGTCATAAGAGGAAAAACTTGTCTGTCACTGTCTCATCCTTTTTTTTTTTCTCCATCAGGTATTTTCTATGGAAGTTGATGACAGTGTTGCTGATGGATGGATGCGTTGTATGATGCATACACATGGCCTCTGCTGGTCTTCTTGTTCTCCTGCTGTGTGTATCCATTGGCCTCCAGCTGTGCCCACACCTTCAGCACCATGTCTGCTTGCTCTCGTCATATCTGTTACTTCTTTGACTATGGAGCGCTCAGTCTGTACAGCCTCGGTAAGGGAGGAACACACAGGCACATTCACTGCAACACTCTCAGTTCCTTGGCTTGTTATATTTGCCATAAAGACAAAGTTCAAGGTTCAAAGTTCTGTACTGCAATATTTAACAGACACAATGGAATCCTTGCGCAATTAATTCAAATACAGATTGCATTACACATCACATACAGCAGACAGTATCACAATTCTGTACATTATTTCTAGCGATGTACTGGTAATAGAATTTTTTCCAACACACATAAGCTGATCATTATATATATTTTTTGGCCAATAGCTAGTAAACAAAAAAATAAGTTGTATGTTTTGTGTAAATAAATACAAAAAAACTAAAATCAATGATTTTAAATAATCCAAGTGAATTTAGCATCGCAATGTTATAATGCTGAATATATATTTAATGAATTTCAAATACATTTAAACATCTTAATTATTCTGAACTTTTATCTGCTAGTGTAGGTAAAATGAGAATGCACAAATAAATATACAGATACATTTAAAAATATTCATGTGACTGATTGCATGTTGATGCAGGATCAGCGATCAGCTACTCTGCATACGTATTTCCTGATGCATGGGTGAACAGCACTTTTCATGCATACTACATTCCTGTAGCTGTACTAAACACCATCGTCTCAACCAGCCTGTCCTGCTACTCGAGGTAAGGCTCCATTTCATTCTATAGTCTTTATTGCTAGCACACCACCATACTAACAACACAAATGCAGGTTGCAAAAATGTGGGTTACATAGTTCTGGTGAGTGGGTCTTTGAGTATGTGGAACAAGCTCAGTTCATTCTTGCATATCAAACTTGAACAGGCAAATATATGCTAAATATACAAAAACACCCTAATATACAGAAAAGAATTTACATAAGTCAAAAACAGTAGCTATATTACAAAGAATAAATATAGTTCATTTAAATGTGTTGTCCGAACCATTCACAGCAATGCTTCACTTTTTCAATGCTGGCTACACCCCGAAACCACATACTCTCTGAGTAGGTACTTCTTTAAAAAATTTATGTTTTATATAGTATGAATGTGTGTAGCATGATATCCTGACATACTACATTTGTCATGTTGTCCTGGTTATGTAACCAGCATCAGTTGCATTCCTTATATATATATAATGTACTGTATATATGTATAGCCTATATACTGAAAAATGTACATAGTTAAGTTAGCGACCACACTAACTCCTCAGCATGAGAACCATTAAGCAGAACCATGAAAGAAATGCTGTAAACCTAAATACAGACATGTTATAAATTCAGTCTGTGCTACAGTAATTGTGTGGAATACAAAGTTTATTATATAAACATGACATTGCAGTTTTATAGTTGATTATTTTCTTAATTTTCCTCATTTTGTGTTAAGGCTTGGCTTACCATTCCTTCACTATGACATCGATGAAAGGTAACAGTTTAAACCCAGAATGTGTCAGAATCCTCTGGCACTCACTAATGTTTTCTTCCTTTTAACCTATTAAAATACTCTATAATATTATTAACACATACGCTTCCACCTAATTTTATTAATGAGTGTGTTTTTGTGATAATGACAAATCAGTCTCTCTTTACCGCTTCTAACAATTACATAACCTCACCACCAGCACTAAAACTGATGTTTTCATTAATGAACATAAAACATGTCTTTCTTCCTCTACCTGTCAGTTTCTCTGAGAGACAGAGCCCACGGCTGAGTAAGGTGTTGCGAATTCTTGCCTTTGCCTACCCTTACCTGTTTGACAACATTCCCCTCTTCTACAGGGTAAGTTTCAGCACACTCAACGCAAATACCCAGGCTGTTTAGACAACGATCTAATTGGTTAAATAACCTAATTTCTAAAGGAATGAAGCTGATAAATCTGTGTTTTATATCGGAAATGACTGTTTTATCTAATTATCTAGTTCTAATTTTTTTTTTTTATTATTTTTTTTTACTACTGGGAACATATTTCTTACATTTTAGAATATTTTTTCTAGGTTAAAGTAGAGTTTTTTTTCCTCCCTGGAAAACCCAATGCAGTGCATTGGTTTTAAAAAAAAAATTACAATAAAATGTTGGAGTGACCTGTAATTTTTTTCTGTTGCCTCTTTCTAGTTGTTTCTGTGTGTAGGTGAGGGCTGCACTGATAATGAAGCAAACTCCATTCATGTTCACCATACATTGTTGGCTTTTCTTACCGCCTTCCTGTTTGCAACACATTTGCCTGAGAGACTGGCACCTGGACGCTTTGATTACATAGGTAAGTAACGACCCCTCACATAGATATTAAATATTTATACATATTCAATATTTTATAGTTTCTGTTTCTAGCTGTGCATTTTCACAATCTCCTCTAAGAAGACCCTATGGGTGTAAACTAGCTCAATACAGTGGGTTTTCAGAATACAGTCAGTATCTGAATTATAATGGGTGTTAAATTAAGTCCAGAATCAAAAATTCAGAAACCACGACTAAAACAGGAAATCTTCATTCATTGTTCTCAAGTGAATGGCTCTCTTCTGACCCCTACAGGCCACAGCCATCAACTGTTTCACGTGTGTGCAATTATTGGGACACATTTCCAGATGAAGGCCATCGAAGCTGACATGGTGCTGAGACAGTCACAGCTGCTGGTCACTGCTCCTCCTATCACATTTAATAACACCGCTGGATCAGCTCTGGTCTGTGTCTGCATCAGTCTGGGGATCATATGTCTTTATAGTCTACCTCTGCTGTACGGCTCCTCAGAAACACACACGACATCGGCTGAAGGGAAGAAATGCAAGCACTAAAAGCTCATTGAGACAGAGGGTCTCTGAAAGAATAATTGCAGTCTTGCACAAGTTACTAAAGTTATTATGAAAAAAATATATAGAGGACATTCTTATGGGATATTACATTATTAAAAACAATCCCCAAGAGGGGTTTGTAAGTTTACGGAAACTATGCAACCTGAAATTGGAAAGAGTAATGACTGTCTTACCGCATGAATTCTGCTTCTCAGGGAAGATTAGGACAATGTAAGTCAGTGGGAAGGTGTGTCAAAGTGGTTATTTATAATGTATAGAAACACATTTATTAAATGAACGACGCATAACAATTGGGTTTACAATATCAAACCTGATCAGGTAAATTTGGATACAGAAACACCCTAATTTACATAACTGACATACTTTAATACAAAGGCGTGAATTGGTGATAATTCTGTCTGTCCAATTTCCATACAATACATAATAGAGTATGCGTTTGGAATTAACTAATTCACTTGAATTATGAATGACACTTTCCTACGTTGCCTACTGTATGAGAGGACCATTTGGGATAAACCAATGCTCTAGAATGACTTTTCTACAATAGGAAATAGAGTATTTTCTTTTCAATTTTCAGACATTTGGTCATAATTTCAGTATAGAAGGAAACTTTACTCAAAACTGAAAATGTGCTGTTAATTTACTCGCCTCTAAGCCATCCAACCCGTTGGTGACAATTTTTCTTCAGATAGTCTAAGGCTATGGATTACATGTAATATTTTTTTTTAATAATGTTCAGCTTCTTGCACAAGCTGATTGTTTTGCATCATAAGATGAAGTATTAGTTTTGTGTTTTTTTTTTGGTTTTGACTCTCAAGTGATGGTAGCCATTGCATTTTTTAAATCACCAAGGACCATGGTTTCAGCTAAAAATCTTCTTTGCTGTTCAACTGAAGAAAAAAAAAAGTCAGCTACATCATGGGTGGTCTAAGGTTAAATAAATCTACAGCAGATTTTTGGGTGGTTTATCGGTTTAAAATATGTCCCGAGATTATAACCAAATGTCTGAAAATTACAATGTAAACACACTCCACTATTTCATTCTCATGTGGTGCTATTACTTTTATGTACAGACAAACAACTCAACAACTAGCACTGTGTATAAAATAAATGCACAATTACATGTGTGCACAGTGCCAAAGTCTGACAGCTTAAGTATATATTACACTTATTTGTTTTCAGCGCCACATTTTTCCTGTTATCAACAAAGGAATGTGGGATGTATTACATATTTTCATAACATCAGGTCACACCTTGGTCATGCAACCAAAATTTTAACTATTTATTGTTTGCAGTATTCTTTATAATAAAATGTTTTTTTTTTTTCAGCCTAGACCTGGTTTTTATTTCTTATTGAGACCTGTAGTTACCTTCATCGGCATGACGGCAAAGCCCTTTTCACACTGCACGTCGGACCCGGAATATTGCCGGAACATTGATCGGGTCGCCTTCTGTGTGAAAGCAACCATGTCCCGGGATTGATTCTGGCATTGAACCCGTGTCGGGGAGCTAGTAACATTGCCGGGTTCGACCCGGGAAGAGCGCTGTGTGAACAAAAACCAAATCTAAAGCTGTGTCAAAGTGATGATGCCCGTTATCGTGCAACTCTTTTGCCGGCTGTTTTGAAGGAAGATCAACATTTGCGACAAAAAAATATGTGCAAACTGTAATGAAGCAGAGATCAGTTTGTTCCTCACTTTCCGTGCTGACGCCAAGATCATTCGCTTGCTTCAGTGAAAGTATAACATGCCTAACATTTTCGACTCATACATTACACGTCACATGCTGATGTCACGTGTCGTTACGGGATCTTCAAGGGTTGTGTGTGAAAGCACGCACATATCCCGGGTCATCACTGGCAGTGTGAAAGTGCCAAATCTAGCGACCCGGGAACAATTGCCGGAACACTTCACCCGTGTATTTGCCGGAATGGCAGTGTGAAAGGGGCTCAAGAGAGCTTTATACGGATATATACACTGCCCTCTACAGCCTGGTGGAAGCAGGACAAGTTAGAAAATACAGTGATTGTTACACTTCATGGGCCCTATCTTGCACCCAGCGCAATTGACTTTGTACACAGACGCATGTGTCATTACTATTTTGCACCTGCGCAAAGCGCGCTTTTCCCTCCACAGAAGCACGTCGCTAAACTAGTGAATGAACTTGCGCTCCCTGGGCGGTTCAGCGCAAAAAAGGAGGCGTGTTCCGGCGCAAACAATCCCTGGTGCTATTTTGCTGTTCCATTAAACAACTGCGCCACTGACCAGAAAAAACCTAGTCTAAAGTCAGTGGCGCATTGCGCGTTGTTCATTATGCTTATTTAAGGGCGCATGCTTGACCATAATGTATAGCGTGCACAACGCGCATACACTTTGCTCATGTAATCTACACAGATGCAACAGTTATTTTTGCAAATCATAAACTGTTACACTAAAAAAAAATATTAACACATGAGATGACGGAAATCATTGTGGTGTGCCACGAAGATGTGAAAAAATAGGCATAAATCTAGCTTACAAATTATTCAGGCTAATTGTAGTAATTAAGGATCAGACCTGTTTGCCCAATAGTCGCAAGACATATAGGCTATGTAAGGACATCTGACAAATATGTTTGTCCGTCAAGAACCAGGAAATAAATCGATGAAACAATTGTGGCTATTTCCTCCCACGCCTGTTTAACCGACGCTATTTTGGGTGGGTTTCTCCCATCCCCATACAACACACCTTCTCTGTCTTTCACTGCTCTTACAAGAACATCAGTCTCCTCGGCTGTGAACCGCTCCTGGCGTGCGCCTGGTAAATACGCCATAATAATAGCAATCCATAATGGAACTTGCGCACCTGCTTTTAAAGGGAATGTTGGATGACGCTCTGATTGGTTTATTTCACGTTACGCCCAAACCACACCTAAGAATAATGAAGCTACTTCAGACCAACCCATTTTAGATTTGCGCCGGGCGCAAGATCCATTTATCCCGCCGGGAAAATAGCAACAGCGCCGAGACCCGCCCACAAACTTACTTGCGCTTCGCGCTTTGACACTTGCGTTTCAGATCGTTAAAATAGGGCCCCATGTCTTAAATCCCTCAATGTATAGTCAGTTTCTGTATGCTTCTACTCAAACCTGAAATATTGTCAAAATTACATTTATTTCTGGCAGAAGGAAGGTTGGCAATTATATTGGAATTATTAGTTTATCAATGGGACATAATGAACAACTTTTACTTCCAATATATTTCCTAGTTTCAATTAGTACACAATGTAGTCTATTATTTGCCAAAATATTATCAGAAAAAAAAATAGTTTTGTTTGTTGCTAATGTTAGGCCTATAAGGACTGAAAGAATATGATTAAGCTGTAAATTTGTTGCTTCTTACGTGTTCTACACATTATACAGTGGAGCTTTCATCGTTGTTATTTAAGCTGTCAATATTTCAATTCAAAACATTTCACGCACATTTTCATAATTAAAAATTCAGTAATTCATATTCACTTTCCACAGTTCACTTCCGAAATATTCAGTCTGTTTAAATATACGATGTATAATATTTAGCAAGTTTTAGTCTATTTTATTTTACTTTACAAATTTACTTCCAGTAATTCAGTGATTTAAATTCGGCAGAATATTCAGCATTGGACATCAGCATTGGGAACTGCAGGAATAGCAGAGTACCGATGCGTGATCTGCATCAGCTGTTAGTCTCTCACCAGCAGACATCATTGTATTTTACAGGTGACCTGTTAGCATGCAGGGAACCTATAACTATCAATCATTAGAAATGTCTAAGGTTTTGCTATAAAACAAGAAATTATTATGATTAAAAAAATCTGTGACGTTAATTTCTTAATTTTTTTTAGGAAATCTTATGCATCTAGTGAGAGAAAATCTAGGCGATTTTTGCGAAACAATGTTGCTACTTGAAAGCACCAAAACATACCATACCCCAACAGGACCTCGACCCTATTTTACGTACACAACCCTGGCAGCGACGATAGCGGAATCTGCTATGCCTGCCAACCGCAGCATAGGCCTATTCAAGCGAAAACCAACATACGATTTGAATAGTTGATTTGAGATGTATAAAATATAACTGCTTATTTTATGTATAACATTATGTAGCCTGTGATTAAGGGGAATCTGTCCTCTCCTTTGTGCCTCTCTTCCTCCCCATCCTCATTTTAGTTTACTGTGCAGACACTGGCTGATGTGTGCTGCTGTTTGCTCAGCATTCTGTGTTTTATACAAAAGCACACATCTTACAGTAAATTTCAGAGCCCAGCTAAGAATGCATTGTTGGTAGAGATTAAACTGCTGTTCTCACACCCACACATTCAAAGAGGCTTGATGAAATGAAAGCCTGAGTTCTTTCTATAGCAGTATTTTTATCTGTTTGTTTTGTTCAAGCGCAAATTGGTGTGAATGGTTTGTTGGCAATACTGTAGAAAACCCTTAACACTTGATTCTCATTTGAAAAGACAGAATGATTCAAAACTTTTCTTGAAAGTGAATACTGAGATTTCAAAAAGACTTTAGGGATTTGTAATTAGGAACACCATCAGCAGGGGGCAGCATAGGACAGTCTATCTTCTCTTGTTTTACTAAGTGGACACATTTGTTAATTTTCTTGCATTGTAACGATCTCTAAATATTAATGAACCACATAAAAGTTTACTTTTAATGCAAGAGTAATGTAAACTTATGTATGGATGTATATGTAATGTGTGTAATTATTTTTTTCCTCCAGTTTTAATGGGTGCCAAACATCCTAATTCATCTTCAAAGTCTTTACTTACGACATGTAGGAAGTGAGAACCTGTCATGTTTGATCAGTGAAAAGGGAAACAGCTGTCAGTTCTTCCTCTGCTCAGTCCCACTGTTCCAAGACCTCCTTGTAATAATATTGACCTTTGACCTTGCCTGTACTGTTTACTCAGACTGCCTTTAAGCACAGCACCAGCCAATATCACACAGTGCTGCTGCTGTCTGCAGCACAGTTTCACTCTCACACTCGCTAATTACTGCCTAAATACCCTCGTATCTCTCTGTGCTGCCTGTTTGTGTTAGCACACAGCACACACATTTGGCCACTTAAACATCCATTGAAGCATTGTGATAAATATGACTGATTGACTCTTCTGTGTCTGCCTGCTGGGTGTTTAATTCCTGATGTATTTGTGAGGTTTAGGAACTGAATTCAGGGATGGCAGACAAATAATGTTGGTGGATGAAATTTCAAAACAATGGAAATTAAACTGCTAATAATAGGTCTCCATCATGCCCTGCCTCACCCACTGTTAAGTGCTAAAGATGAGTTAACATATTTTATTGCTTACTCTATGGATTAATTTGAGATGAATTATTTTAAGTGACCATTTGATCGTTAGCAATCAGGTCATTTGCATTCCAGTAGACTATAAGATGGATTGGCTCCAGCATGCCGTGCTGCTGGTCCTGACGCTCTGTGTTTGTGCGTGTTGATGGATCCAGTTTGGCTGTGTTTGTTTAGCCCTTAGCTCACTACTCATATGAAAGCCTACGACTCAGCAGTGAGAGAAAATATATCCCCATCCCTTCCCTCCCCTCCCCTCTTTCTGTTTCTCCTAATTACACAGAGTGTGTTTGTACAGCCGGCATGATGTTTTCAAAGTACACAAGCAGGTTTTGAAGCTTTTGTTGGCCTGACTTGTTTCCTGTCTCTTTATTCAGTGGCTGCCTTCACCTGTTAAATGGAACACATCCCATGAGTGATTGGTGCAATGGTTCACTCTCAGGCTCCATCAGGATAACCGCCACAGCTGTGGGCCAACATGGGAAAGAGAACGTGTGTGTATGTGTGTGTGTGGAACAACTGTTATGAGCTGTGGTTCTCCACCTTTTGACTCCCATTGCTCACACCAATATTCAAATGCAGCAATCACTTGGACCCACTTTATATTAAGTGGCCTTAACTACTATGTAGTTAAATTTGAATTATTAATTTGGTACAATGCACTTATTGTGTACATACATGTTTTTACATTGTACTTATATTTGAAAAATATCTGCACATAATTACATCTGTAATTAATTTCTGTAATTACATTTATAATTACATGTTGACCCATCCCTCACACCTTAACACACCCTTACACTTACCCATACCACCAAATCTGTCCCTAACCATACCTGTTTCCCACCTCAATAGCAGCAAAAAAAAAAAAAAAAAGTTGCAATACAATATGAACACAATAAGTACATTGTATTTATTTTTTGATGTAAGTACATAGTAGTTAAAGCCACTTAATATAAAGTGGGACCATTAGGTTTCCTCATATATAGTAAAGCCACTTAATAGTTGTTGAAAGGGGTGAATGAAAATTTTTGTATTTGTTATGTTAATGTTTGTTTTGTCTTAGTAAAATATTCTTAAATCATCTTGGAGGTTTACTGAGACCTACTGCTTAGTGTACATTTAAATAATGAACTGAATTAACTTATGAAATTAACTGAGTTTCCTACAGTATGTAAACACGTTAATTGCAACAAACAAGTAGGAATACACAATATACCTATATAACACTGATAATGGTATAACAGTTTGGAAATCAGAAAGAAATATTATAATCTTTAAGATATGTCACAATAAATATCAATTTATCAATTTATATAAAGCGTTTCACAAATGATGATTGGTTTTAGATTAGTTTTATTGTGCATATAAAATAGTACAGCATTGTAACATCTGTTGTCTACTGGTTATCAGCAATAACATTTTATAATATCATATCATATAATATCATATATAATATCATATATGACCATTTTAATATGAGTGCATACTCATTTAGAAACTGTTTTTATGTAAATCTAGAAATATTTAGAATGACAGAAATGTGTGATGTATAAAGAACAGTCTGCATGTATTACTGTGTTAGACAGTACCAGATGTGTGCGTGTGTGTGTGTTTGTTTGTGTATTTGTGCAATATGTATTTGTTGTTGTTTGGCTATTTTAGTAGTTTTAGTACATCAAGCTATGTCAGTACATCAACAAAATTACAGTTAGAAATTAAATAGTTTATATAACTAATGTTTATAACGTTATGTGTGTGTGTGTGTGTGTGTGTGTGTGTGTTGAGGTTATTACCTTGGCAGTATTATCACACATTATAATGAATTTTAGGCAAACCCCAAGCTCATTTTAATCTCTGGGCTTCAGACATCTGACTGGCTGCCTGTTCTGAACTCCACTGTGTATCTTCACCCCAAACACAGGCAGCTGTGACTACTTAGTGGGCAGGAAACCACTGAAAGCAGATAATTCTCCATTTATAACTTCTGGTTCACTGTTTATTTCTTGTTGAGTGAGCCAGTGCTGGCTGTTCCACTAGCTAGCATGTGTTGACCAAAGGCCGTTGTGTGCTGTCCTTCACGTTGATTGCTGGATATTGAATATCCTTGAGGTAATATCAGCCAAGCCTCACTTTCTTTAGTCATTTATCTAGTGAGGCAAACCACAAGTCTTATTTTAATCATCTCTGAAAGGGTTTTCTTTAAGTGGCTCGTAAAGAAGGAAAAAGGAAAAGCATGAAAACTTTGGGGTTTTTGAGGCTAACCAATAGCGCAAACCACCAAGTATAGCAATTAGCCAGCAATGTAACTTTCAGAGTGACATGGGGACAGAGCTGAGTCAGAGAACGACACGGAAACCAGACACAGACCACACAGAGAAGCACAGCGCAGTGGGACATTCACAGAAAAGCCCAATTTAGATGAAAAACTTTAAACTAAAATATGTTTGAAACATAAGGCACATATTAGAGCTGCCTTGCATGACAGTTAAAAACAAATAAACGTGAGAGGTTAAAATAGCACAGGAAACACAGTACTACATGACAGCACATTCTCAATCACGATGACACCTTAGAAATGTTTAACAGTCACCTCACGGACAGAAGAAGGATTCTGTGGCCAAAACAATGAACAGAACACACAATGTGATTGTGTCATTTTTAAACCTTAGGCACTGTAGTGCTTTATTAATCGAAAGACTCATTTGCAATGGACTCCGAGGTTTCCTTCTCTGTGGAGAATATTAAACAGATATTAAATGAATCTTTGATTAGTGGCGCATGCTATTGAGGAGGACAGATTTGCAGTGAATAAAGCTGTTAGGCCGTCACTAAGCCATTTTACCAAGGTCACTGTAGATCACAAAATTAACCAGCTTTTTTTTAGTTTACAGAATAATATTTTCCATGAACATTTATATATATATATATACCACTTTTGGTTTTCCTATTTTAAACCTAGCAAGAATATTTTCTTTTATTGTAAATTATTAATGGAGTCATAAATCATCTGGCAGTGAAAGCTAGTCTAACTTTGCATAAAGTAATTAACATGTTTATTCTAAAATCAAAATAATGAAATATTTTCAGTCAAGTGGATGAATGAGTCACTTGACATAAGATTAATACCGCAGAATATGAAAAGTTTTATTTAGTTCATTTTGATTAAATGTCAACGACTGCATGGTAAGACTTTAGAATAATGTTCAATTTGTTTAACATTTGCACAAACTCTAAATGAACAGTATTTTACATTATTAATGTAGCTTAATGTAAATTTATACTTGTACTAGTGTTATTAATTCATGTTCATCAATAATACATTGTTAATCTATGCGACTTGAAATGTTAAAAATGTGTCCGTATATGTTGAAATGAACATATCCTGGATTAATAAATGCTGTAATAATTCTGCTATATAACTTATACTATATAGATCAATCTGGAAGATCATTTAGATCAGCATATTGTCCAACCCTAAAACTGATCTACATAAAGGCATTACAGACATGACAGTATTTCTAATTACTCTAAACCTGCTTTGAAACAATGTGTATTAAAAAAAAAAACCTATTGATCATCAGTAGTTCATGTTAACTGTTGTATAAACTATTGCTAACATATGAATCTATAGATTGTGCATGCAGAAACATTTTAATAGCCTAACCACATGCTCCCACACAGTCACATTTGACTCCGAGTGAAAGAAAAAACTATTATTTTGTCCAGACGGTTACAAAACATTACAGTAAACAAGTAATGACTTGAAGCTATTATTGAAACTGGTTTTTAGAACCACTTTAAAACCAAGAATACAAGAGTGCATTTTGCCATGTGTTTTAAGTTAGATTTTTAATTTAGATTTACATTAAGTATAATTTTCAGAAGTATCATGGATGCTTTTTTGTTGTTGTTTTGTATTTTGTCATTGACCAATATGTCTGATTTTTCTTGAAATGCACTCTAGGCATGCAGAATGAAAGGGCGCTTCCAAACTGGGCCTCTGGACTTGAATGATCCCGCCCCATATCAGGACTGATGGTCCTGCTGGAAAGAGGAAAGAGGAAAGAGGAAAGAGAGACTTTGTGTTGTGGGAGCCTCCAGTAACACAATCCTCGGGGACAGAATTCCCTGATCCAAAGCTGGATTTCAGCCTCGTTTAGCCAAGAGTATAAACACTTAATCCAGCATGAGATTTCCAGGCCTGATGGGTCAGCAGTTTAGCTCTTTATTTCACGCCCCTATCATCTTGTTATAAACAAAGTCGGCTTTCAGTTACTCCTGTGAAATTGTTTTATAGGGTGCATGCATGATTAAATATTCATTATGTTCAACTAGGCACTTTGTATATAAATCCATATTAGATTTCTCTGGCAGGCTGCCACACCACATGAGATGGATTCTTTTTGTAAAAAAAAAAAGAAAAAAAAAAAGAAAGAAGAAGCTTGAACTCCTTAGCAGCTCTTTTCTTCGTGGTTTATTTGTTTATGTTCTGATGTAAATGACGACTTGTTGATATTTTCCTGCCCAACCTGTCATCTCCCCATTTTCTTCTTCCTCTCTTTTCTAGTTCTTGGCTTAGGAACACATGGATCCTTTCAGAGAGAGGAAATATCGGAATTTGTGGTAAGCATGGGAAAAATAAACAACCGTGTCGGTCTGTTCGGCTGTAGAGGACCTGGCCTTCATGTTTGAGGGTGGTGTAGGGAAAAGAGAGCCAACCCATTTTTTTCAGCCAGGGGCCAGCTTCCTTCAAAATATTTATACATTAGTTTTCCTTGTCGGGAAGCAGAATATACCTCGGTATTGAGGAGCTCACCTCTTATACCACAGGGAAAATAAACCCCTCAGCAACAGCAGCGTATTCAAGCCTGTTTTCACTCAAAAGACACATTTAAAAAGCAGGTTTAGAATCATACAGATGCATTCCAAAGTGCTCAGCGATTCCTAAAGCAGGTGGATATCACACCTTACAGTCAAAACCACAACAACATTGTTGTACTGCCAGGTTCAAATATTCTACACCTGTTTTCTATTCAAACAGGCTTCAAGCACATTCAGCAGTGTGCCGTTCCAGCACAGCATCCTAGCATCTGTATTTTGGCAGGTCTGCAAGGCCAGACCAGCTGTAGTGTGAGGAACACTCCGGATTCCTCTCTGGACAGAACGTATCAGAGAAGAAACACTGTGTTGGACTTTTGAGAATGAGAGCATTTCAGTACCCCTGCAGGACTCATTTTAAAGAAGCACCTTTTCATTTTTTGTTTTGGGGTTGTACTTCTCAAGCAGGTCCTAGTAAAGTCCCTCTCAGAATCTAGTTATTCTCATCGCTGGGTTTGAGCTGGCGGTCAAGCAGACCACACACTCTGTGGGAGAGAGAGAGAGATCGCATGAACCGTGGACCAACCGCAGTTACCGGAACTCACAAACATGTGGAAACAAGGCGGGGAGAGAAAGAATAAAGAGAAGGCCTGTCATAAAATAAAAATTTAATAAAAAAATCAGAAAATCTCTATGGGAGTTTTCTCATTTTGTATGTAAAGCATCAAATTCATGATGAATATTTAATTCAGTTTTTCAGGAACCATGAATACTACTAGGCTACATAAATTAAAACAAAGGAAAAGCACAACATGGTTTAATTTTTTTTAGTATTTTGAAATGCTTTTTTCTGGTGAGAAATTTTCTGGCAAATAGACAATTATAATGGTAGTTGCCTTACCTGTTTTTGTCTTTGAGCCACTTTCCCACACCTTTCACAGTCCACAGACATTTCAATCAATCAGTGTGTTAAATATCAGCTGATCAGTCTCTTTCCTCTGTGTGTGTTTAAGCTCTAAAACATTTGTAGACAGACTAATATTATGGTCCTTTGTATGTCAGGGTCCTAGAGGGGGCCTTTATTAGTATTTTATTAGTTATACTGTATGGCTGACTTTCTCACTACAGAGGTGTGTGATGAAGCACATTCACCCCTCATATAAATATACAGTAACTTAATTTTTAAATAGATGCGATACATGGCATTTCCTTTCTCAAATCAATAAGCACATAGATGTAGAACAAGTTGACTCAACTGCAGGTTAAATACATTTATTTTGCTTCATGAATGCAGCAAATTTACCTTATCCTCTCACATAATAAACCTTCTATACAGACATGTCTAGCTGGTAAGTAATCTTAGTCAATCAATGTTTTAATTTTATTAAATCATGTTTCAAAATATAGTAGACATTTGGAATAGCTGTCCATGTTGTGAGGTATGACCAAGGAGATCTAAAAACATATATTTTGTTGTCAGAATAAACAGCTACTTTTTAATGGTCCTCAATTGAAAAAGAAACTTTTTGCCTGCATAAAAGTATACTTATGGTTGTAGGGTCTGAGGGCCCCAGCTAATCAGTCTGACCCCTGGGGTGTGACACAATTTAGATCTCTTAGATCGGACAAATGCAGACATTTTGAAAAAATATAACAATAAGCAATCATCACATACGATAATTGCCCTCTGTGCAGCATAATTAGCCTTGGGTGCAAATGCTATTCAAGCTTATTAAGTAATTAAATGAACTAAGGTAAAGCTCAACTTGTTTCCTCAGAACTAAATACATAAGCACATGTCGTTGAGTAACAGGCAACCTCTGGCAATTATTGGAGCTAAATCACTTTTCATTTGAAGCCATTAAATTACAGTTTGCACACCACAATTAAACTCGCTGGCGAAACATCACCTTTCTGCTTGAATTCACAATGTTAATTAGCTAGTGCCTGGATTTTTTAAAACAAATTATTACTCTGCTTTATCTAAGATGTGGGTGAGTGAGTATTATGGGACCATTTGCACAATATGAGAGGACTGGATTTGGTTCAAGAAAAACTGACACTGGATTTTCTAATAAAATTTTGCACAATATCCAACTGTTATACATAAAAATAGATTGAAAGTGAAGTGACACAGGTCAAAAATGTCAACAGTAAACAATAAGAAAATTGTAGTTACCTGAAAAATAAATAAATAAATAAATAAATAAAATAAAATAATAATAATTGTATATATATACACACACACACACACACACTCACACACACAAACACACACATAACGTTATTAACATTAGTTATATAAACTATTTAATTTCTTACTGTAATTTTGTTGATGTACTAAAATAGCTTGATGTACTAAAAACTTGATTTACTAAAATAGCCAACATTGAAATACAAATAAAAACAACAACAACAACAACTACATATTGCCCACATAACAGAGACAATTTATAAGAGACATGCCACTTCCTCAATCCTCAATACAACTATGTAAGGAAAACCCATAATGGCAAAGATGGTGGTTGTGTGCACATGTCCCGCCCCTCCCGCTGGAAAGCCAATCATCTGGTTTTAACAGTCAAGCCGGGAAACATTTAAGCCTATCATCTGGCATTGTCTGGTCCTGATATTGCTGAGTTAGATGTGTTCCTAGGTCAACATATTTTGTTGACCCTGGAACAACATTTTACTCAAAAAATGTAGTCTTGACCATATCCCTACACCTAAACCTAACCTTAACCATGAGTGATCCTTAAAATCAGAGGAAATGATAGGTGAATGACACTGATGTACAAGCACCTAACAGTGATTGTAAGCGTAAACTTCACAAAATCTATAAATTTGTTCTTCAAATCTGATTGGTTAATCACAATGTTGTTCGAGTCTCAACAAAGATGTTGTCCCAGGAACATGTCTCAATTGGTAAAATCAAGTTCTGCTATCGTCTGGTTCCACTGACGTATGTGCACAGTTGAGGAACCCTTGCGCATATGTAAAAGTATAACCTGTGGGGGGGAAAGCATTGCTTATTTTGGGGCAAAGTCATCAAAAATTTTCAGCGATTTTTATAATATTTTACTGCTGTTTCTATACATGCTGTTTTTTATGTCCCAGTGACCAGTGAAAGTGCAGTTCTGACTCTCTGCCCATTCATTTAGATAGCAGCCTGGTCTTGTTAGTCTGAAATAACTGCCTGGAGGCATTGCCAAGATGGCGGCCGAGTGGCATGACTTGCCTAAAAGGACTTTGCACATACACACCCACACATCAACAACAACAAAATTACAAATATTGTAACATGATGAACAGTATCTCATTTTTTTACACTGCTGTGTAAAAAATGTAAACTAGCAACTTCTGGAAAAAATTTATTGGGGTGTATTTCTGAGGTTGCGTTTGAGTGTGTGGGTTTGTGTACATCAGGGAGTTTTGCAGCAGGTCACCCGCTGTCAAGTCTGACCATTTGAGCGACCAGCTATTATCTATCAGGACCTTAACTTTCACTGTGGACTCAAACACTCACAGGAGAGCATTCACTGACATTAAAACTCAACTACGGTCCCACACACTAAATAATGCAATAGGAAAATGCATTACCCACATGCTCAGTGCCCACATCTATACATCTCAATATGTCAAAAGCTCTCTCAAAGCCAGAGTATTTGCATATGAGTGAGTATATGAACATATGTGTGAGTAAATGAGCATACTGTAAGTGTGAGTATATGAGCATATGAGTATATGAACATATGTGTGAGTAAATGAGCATACTGTACGTGTGAGTATATGAGCATACGAGTGAGTATATGAGCATAAGTGTGAGTATATGAGCATACGTTTGAGTAAATGAGCATACTGTACGTGTGAGTATATGAGCATACGAGTGAGTATATGAGCATATGTGTGATTATATGAGCATACAAGTGAGTATATGAGCATACGAGTGAGTATATGAGCATACAATTGAGTATATGAGCATACGTGTGAGTAAATGAGCATACTGTACGTGTGAGTATATGTGCATACGAGTTAGTATATGAGCATATGTGTGATTATATGAGCATACGTATGAGTAAATGAGCATACGTGCGAGTAAATGAGCATACGTTTGAGTATATGAGCATACATGTGATTATGAGCATACGTGTGAATATATGAGCATACGAGTTAGTATATGAGTATATGAGCATACGTGTGATTATATGAGCATACGTCTGAGTATATGAGCATACGTGTGATTATATGAGCATACGAGTGAGTATATGAGTATATGAGCATACGTGTGATTATATGAGTATACGTGTGAGTATATGAGCATACGAGTGAATATATGAGCATACGTATGAGTAAATGAGCATACGTGTGAGTATATTAGCATACGAGTGAGTATATGAGCATACATGTGAGTATATGAGCATAAGAGTGAGTATATGAGCATACGCGTGAGTATATGAGCATACGAGTGAGTTTATGAGCATACAAGTGAGTATATGAGCATACGAATGAATATATGAGCATACGAGTGAGTATATGAGCATACGTATGAGTAAATGAGCATAAGTGTGAGTATATGAGCATTCGAGTGAGTATATGAGCATACGAGTAATTATATGAGCATACGAGTGAGTATATGAGCATACATGTGAGTATATGAGCATACGAGTGAGTATATGAGCATACGAGTGAGTTTATGAGCATACGAGTGAGTATATGAGCATACGAGTGAGTATATGAGCATACGAGTGAGTATATGAGCATACGAGTGAGTATATGAGTATACATGTGAGTATATGAGCATACGAGTGAGTATATGAGCATACGAGTGAGTTCATGAGCATACGAGTGAGTATATGAGCATACGAGTGAGTATATTAGCATACGAGTGAGTATATGAGCATACGAGTGAGTATATGAGCAAACGTGTGAGTAAATGAGCATACGAGTGAGTATATGAGCATACGAGTGAGTATATGAGCATACGAGTGAGTATATAAGCATACAAGTGAGTTTATGAGCATGCGTGTGAGTATATGAGCATACATGTGATTATGAGCATACGTGTGAGAATATGAGCATACGAGTGAGTATATTAGCACACAAGTGATTATATGAGCATACGAGTGAGTATATAAGCATACGTGTGAGTATATAAGCATACGTGTGCACATGAGCATTTGAGTGAGTATATGAGCATATGTAAAGAAAAGGCAGAAGATGTAGGTTCTGAGACACCAGTGAGCTCTCTCAATTAGAACACTCCCTCTCATCAGTCTGCTAAGTATAAATAAAAGAAATAAAATGAATGATGTGAGGGTAAATTTAGATTTTTTTTTTACTCCAGTCTTCCAGCAGCCAATGCTCAAGTCTTCAGTGTCTCATGATCCTTCAGAAATCATTCTGAAATGCCGATTTGATGCTTAGGTAAAAAAAAAATTTATTGTCAAAAAACATTTTTTTTTCTTTGATTAATATATATATATCAACCTAATTTCCAAATCGTTCATCTCATTTCGGAATCATTCCACCAATTAAAAAACCCAGTAAATGTTTTCCTGTTGAATTTAACAACACTAAATAAAATGCTCTACTGATTTTAATAACACTTTGCATTTTGCCTGATGGTTTGTCAGAGCTCTGCCTCCCTAATAATTTCTATTATTGTAATTTTCATTACAGATTAATGTAATATCACACAGCCCAATAATTTAACATCATTATGCTAAATGTTCCGGTAAAATAAACAGCAACCAATGAAGCATCTAATAAATGATTTAACTGCACTGGGTAACATTTTCTGATGACTACCAGTGGGAAATTAAATGTCTCATGTTTTCTTTAATTACATTATATTATCACAAAATATTTTATTATGAAACAGAAAATGAATACCAGTATACCAAGCTATACAGTCTGTTAAGATGGGCAGCATCAATTGGCATATCCTTTGAAAAATTTAGCTAATTCTTGTGAATTTATCCCTCTGAGGTTGCTCTTAGTGAATTGACATGTCATGTTTAATTATGGAGTAAACAAACTTCTGTATAAAATGTTTAACAACCTGGCACCATTTCCATTTGGTATAAAGTACTAAGCAAAATAAAACACCCAACTAGATATCACAGCAATTCATGAAATTGATTTAGTGCTTTATGAGGTTATAAATTAATCAGAATGAAACTAACAATGAAATCTCGCATGGCAATTTTTATATTGCCTTCTGCTGAATAAACACACAGTGAATTCTCTAAATGAGTTCAACATTTTCCCAGTTTTGAGAAATGGAAAGCATCTAACAATATGTAATCAAACACAGCTCACTTCAGAATTTGATATGAGGTCTGGATACTGGTTAGTGTCTTATTATACAACATATGGCTTAAAGTTGTCTCTGCACAGATGAAATTAAAAGGGTCATATGATGCTGCTAAAAATAAATAATTTTTTTGTGCATTTGGTGTAATGAAATGTGTTTATGCAGTTTAAGGTTAAAAAACACATTATTTTCCACATACTGTACATTATTATTTCTCCACTATGCCTTGCCTTCTGTAACCTGTCGATTTTTACAAGGCTCATCGGTCTGAAAAGTGAGGTGTGCTGTGATTGGCCAGCTATCCAGTGCGTTGTGATTGGCCGAATACCTCAAGCGTGTGACAAAAATTTTACGCCCCTTAACATATTGTGATGCCCTGTCCGGCCACAGCAGCAAGACATAAACATTAAAACCCATTATAAACATGATATAAACATGATTTCTAGTCATCTCCTCTTTTGGAAGGCCAAACAAAGTGGTTTCGCAGCGTTTAAATCGTGCTAAGGTGTTTGCATGCATGATTTGACAATAACACTGTGTGGTTGGTTTAGCAGACATCCACGTCAGTGGAACTTTAACCTGTTTTAAGCAGCAGACAGGGCACAACAATTCACAGCAAACAGATTAGAGCTGCTATCCATCTTTCACACAAAAATGCTTTCCATGTACAGCTTCAAAATGTGTTAATCTGTCTTTGTTTGCTGAGCTGTCCCATCTTGCACTCTGCTCTATGCCAAAGAGTGTTCAGCTTACTTTAATACCCACGCAGCCATGAAACAAACTATTGAGTTTTTTCTTCTTCTTCTGGCATCAAGCTTTAGCTGATTTCAGTGGATAAACAATCCTACAGTTGAGGGTTTATAGTAATTCCCTGCACTTCAGACAAATGACGTCAGACTTCCTGACACAAAGAGTGATGTAAGTCCAATGTGGTAATTAATTGTGAAGCATAAAAGACTTTTTTGGCTGATTTTTGCAAGTTCCTTTCTGTCGAGGACGGCCATCATATACCACTGATTTCTCCCGCTTTATTTTTCCTTGGTTCTCCCCATATCTTTAGCCTGTTCCAAGTAATCACATCACATGTACAGTAAAATCCTTACTGGAATGATAAAAAGGAAGTTCAGGAAACAAGAAGTTGTACATGTCCTTTGTCTCATTTTAGTTGTTTTGGATCCTAGTTCAGCATCTAATTGAGCTTCAAGCACTGCTGTGGCCTCTTATAGCCTATGGGAGGTTCTCAAAGGGATAGTTTACCCAGAAATGACAGCTCTGCAGTCCTTTAGAAGTACAGTCTTCAGTACTTGGTTTTGACTTTCTCTGTACAGACACAAAACATATTTTCGGTTCCACAGAAGAGAGAAAGCCATACAGGTTTGGGTAAATTATGGCAGAATGACCATTTTGGATTAACTATCCTTATAACACGAGGGTTCCCTTTCAGTCGGTCACTCTCGACGTCACGTCGTTGAATGACGAATTAGGATATTGCTTCGATAGACCAATCTACTTTGAGTGTAAACTAAATGAGCCAATGCACAGTGTTATGCAGTTATTGCATCCAGCTGCCGCTTATCACAGCAAGAGTATAATAAGGCAGCAAGTGCAATGCATACGAGCTTTTTGCTTTGGAAACGAGCGAACATCGTTCAACACACTCTTGGAAGCTTTTGGTGTTGACGGTGCATTGACGGTGATGCATCAGTGATGTTTATAATATACATAATATCAAAGAGAGACAGCATCCAAAATGGACAAAACTATTTTCAGTAGCCAAACCTCATAACAAACCTCATCTTGTACTTAATTAATGACCCAGCTTTTGCAATTAATGCATGTGTTTGTGTGCTTTCATTTAAGAATTTATACTAAAATCAACACTTTTATTCAGCAAAAATGCATTGACTTGAAGAAAATATGCATCATGATTGCAAAAAAAAATAAAAAAAAATAAAAAAAAAATAAAAAAAAATTAAGCAGCTCAACAGTTTTCAACACTGGAATAAGATATACTTCTTGAGCACCAAATCAGCATATTATAATGATTTCTGAAGAATTATGTGACACTGAAGACTGGAGTAATGATGCTGAAAATTCAACTTTCCCATCACAGAAAAAATAAATAAAATATAATGTATTGATTTTATTGATTGTAGTGAAAAAAAATAAAAAAATTCCTACCAGCTTCAAACTTTTGGTAGATAGTAGTTTGAATAAAAGCAACAAGTTATCTTGTACAAGATTACATGTAACTATTTAAATTCTTATCATAATTATTTGTTTCCATGGCTGCACTATAGCAGAAAATAGATATTTTACAAAACTGAAGTCACCTCTTAAAATTAAAACTATTATTTAAAGTAGCTACAGAACTACCTTCATCAGTGAAAGCTTTTATAAAATTCTCAGGTTTCCAACATGCTCCTATGAGTTCAGAAAAGACATGTAATTACAGTAATTCCGCAGCATTACTTTAGTAAATTCATCCTCTACATAGTACTTAACAGATGAAGCATGGCTCTCTGTGTGTGTGTGTGTGTGTGTGTGTGTGCAGCACGTGTTTGAGGAGGGGGTGCATTTGGCAGAGGGATCTCAGGGTCTGTTTGATCACCAGCACTGCAGTACAGCCAGCTGCTGTTTTCAGTGGAGAAGGGAAGACCCTCATGCTGGAGCCCCTCACAGTTTTTCTCTCTCGCTCTCTTATATTCTACTATCTACCTCACCTCAATCAATACTTACATCAAAGGGCCAGGAGGAGATGGCCACATTCTTTGAAGTTGTTTGCACAGCGCTGGGTTTGCAGAGCTAATGGCTGGCTGAGAAGACTCCTCCAATAACCCTGTCACTGCCAAAACACCTAGTGGATTCTAATGGAGAGCAGACCTCACTTTTAGTTCTCTGTTTTTCTCTCCATCACTTTTTTTCCCAAGAATCCATAAACCAATCAATGAGGCCTCTCATTGTGCCAACCTGATGTGTTCTGCGTATACTGCATCCTGCCAACTCTAATATTTATCCAGCCTTTATTGGCAGAAGCTTGTTGGAAACACTGAAAAGACACGCTGAGTTTTTCAATAAGGACACAGTGAAGACTGTCCATTCGTTCCTGTCAACGGCAGACGAATTGGATAATAACTGTAGTGGACTTGGAGAAAAGTGCTGGAATATAATGTTTAACTGCATATTATTTTATTATTAATTAAGAAAAGACTTTGACCTGGATGACCGACTGGATGTATCTCACAACTGGTCCTGATGTTTCTTATACAATTAATCAAGAGAAAGCCCATTAAATTCACTCTCTCCAGGAGATGGCAGTACTGTCTATCAGAGAGGAGTCTCTCTCCCTCACTCTTTCTCTCTCTCTCTTTCTCTCTCTCTCACCCACACACACACCCACACACACCATCTACTGGTCTCAATCCCAGCATTTATCCTGACTAGATAAAGCAGTTATAGCTTTATTAACACTAAGAACGATCTCAGCTAGTGTACACTACCCTGGTCATTGCTCTGCAGTAGCTGATAAGAGGCTGATTATAGTGTTTGTGCAAATTTATGGCAGTTTTAATAAAGAACAATGCCAGACTGTACAGTTCCTCTTGTTAAGCATTAAGGCCATAAACTGTTATCAAGTCTGTGGAAAATCATATGCAAACACTCCCAAGTTTATTCTCCATCCCCTTCGAGGCATTTACAATATAAAGTTATAAGACTTTCTAGGTCATTTACAGTCATAAACACATAACTAAAAATTTCACAAAAATCAGTTTCAAAATCAGTTAAGATTCAAATGCTAGCGACATACAGCGATACCCACCCACTGTGACATCACTTCCTGTTCTGCTCAGCCCCAGGCAGGGCTGTTATTCCACTGTAGCTCTAATGCTCATCAAATAGTATTTTAAATGGCCAAACTCAATAGTGGCAGTGTTTGGCAGCAGAGTAAATATTGGCTGAGCATACAGACAGAGAGGAGTTGCTATGTATGTTACTGTGTGTTAAGTGTACGCTCCATGCAAACCCGGCAACAACAACAAAGATGGGTAAAAAAAAAAAGGGAAGGAGCTCAAATATTTAGCTTGCTTGCTTCATGATTTTATTCCTTGTTTGACAAAGAACAAAGAAAGACATTCCCTATTTTCTACAACTATCATTTGTGTGCATTGGATATTGTTAGCTTTCCATTCCTGTCATTATCTTTATTGTGTCAACATGTCCCAGCTCATGTTTAGGCAAACTTCAATAAAGATTCCAGGTTTTTTGGGTCTTTGGCTTTGTGCAGTGAGTGTGTTTCATTTATACACAAACACATTTGGAAAAGTCTATGTACAACTGAGGTCATGTCTTTGTAACTCCTTATATTAATCTAAAATTCTAGGTAAGAATCATCTTTTCGTTGTAACTGTTTGACAACATTTTTTGGACTAAACTGGACTTTGGTCCAGTCTGAGGAAGAAAAGAAAGAACGTAAGAAAAGAGAGCAGTTGTGAAATGTTTGTGGAGATGTTAATCTCCTCTTGTCTAAGGTGTAAAAAACAAAGAGAAGACAGACGTTGTGTTTAACCCTTTGGTTAACTGACTCTTCAGGGACAATATTGATCTAAGCGTCAGCTGCAGCTGTTGTGAATTTGTTCAGCCTTTTAGAAAAAGGCGGAGGGAGAGAGAGATAAACAGAGTAAGAGAGAGGGAGGGAATCGCTGTATTTCAATAATAATGTGATGGATGTTTGCAGTTGGCAAGCAAAGACAGAGACAGAGTTATTGCCGAGAGCTTTTACCTTGCTGAGAACTGACAGCACATAAATAAACACACCACAACAGACACATTGTGTTCTCACTGCTGTGTGGTACTGTGTAAAAGGATATATACAATCTTAATTCAATGACATAATATCACACATTACTAAATATTAAATTATTAATTAAAAGCATAAATAATAAAAGATGTCCATTGAACATGTGGGAATATGAAAGTTGGGTCTGAACTACAGGCCTACAAAAGGAAATTGTAATCCAGTTTACCCATTTAACCCTTTTGTCTTTTGTGGAACAGCTTTTGTGGAATATCCAGAGCAATGTCTTCAGTTTAATAAGAGTGAATGAGGACAAAATGCATCAAAGTTATCATAAAAGTGGTACATATATGGTCCACTATATTCTCAATATTCTTCTGAAATAATGTAGTTGCATTTTGTGAGGTACTGAACATATTTGAGAAGTACTGATGTCCCATTCATAAATTAATCTGTCTTTTGAATCAGATCAGTTGATTTAGTAAAAGAAAAAATAGATTTGAGTTCAATCTACTGACTCGATAATTGGTCACAGTGGTTTAAAACATACAGTATTTGGTCTAATTCATCATTGTATGACTTCAAAAAACACAGCACAGATTTATGGATTACTTTCAAGATAATTTAATAGGGTTTGCATTGTTTTTTTTTTTTACATTTGAAAGCTCCAGCCACCAGATATCAGTAGAAACATGAGGTTTTTGTGTGAGTTGCACATTTGAGAACAGCAAGCACAGTTCTTTGTTTCTCACAGTTCACAGTTCTCACAAGCCTCTGTTTTTGTTGGCCTCATTCGGGATCGCTTTGCATTTAAATACCAGCTATCCACATTTCCTCCTCCAGTGAGCAGAGGAAGTCATGAAAATGTCAGTGGTTTTGCTTGATTAATGAAGACCAGATTTTTGACGTGGCATTGACAGCATCAGTGGCCTAGAGAAGATCTCTTCATCAGACCATTTAATAACACTCAAACTTCCATTGGCCTGATTGTTTAATTACCATTTGGGGACATTCTGACCAGTTCTGGCCTTTTTTCATGCCACCAGGCTATCCTAATAGTAACGCTTAAAATCAGGTGAGAGGGAACATGCCTGTCGGCTTGGTAAGAGTTGGAAGGCACTGATCTGTTCTGATGATGAAGCATAGGGGAACTGATATAATTTGAGGGGGAAATTGAAGCTCTGAGCGTGAAATTACCCTCATTAATCATGGATGTTTTTTTAAGGAAGAAAATTGTAAATTAATTCCCATTCCCCTTAATAACTGTCCACAGACACAAACTGCCAAAATAAACTGCTTAGTACATTTTCCATGTTCTCTTTGTTTTTGTTTTTTTTAAAGTTTGAGTCATCAACTACTGCCCCTCATTTTGTTCAAAACCTGTATGATATTCTTTCTTCTGCAGAACCCCCCCAAAATATATATTTTGAAGAATGCTGGTAATCAAACAGTTCTGCTCACCATGCATTGACCTCTTATGTATGGGAGAAAAAAAGTGAGAGATTACTCAAAATATCTTTCTCAAGATATCTTCTGGTCTATAATGACATGGTTGCAGAATATTTATTTTTGTCTCAACTTTTTCCTTAATGGAGGTGTTGTCCAGCTAGTGTGTCTTTTGGAAATTACAGAGCAGTTTTGTACTGAGAACTTATTTGGGCAAAAGCTAAAGTGTTGGTAAGTACAATAATATATGCATGAATAGTTGCACCTAGTTTATTGCTGAAAATAATTACATGACACATTTCCCAGTTCATATAATTATCAGGGGAAGAACAAAAACATATTCGGTACAGGAACTTATATTTGTTGTAATGGGAATTTGTTACTTCCTGATACATGCATTATAGGTAATAAAACCTGGTTCAGGCTTTTGTTTCATGTGCACATTTAATGAACAAATATATGCTATATGAATCAGTAATATTATTTATATATTATTTGTAATATCTAATTTTGTTTTTAAAGAAAGCAACACTTTATTCAACAAGAACAAATAAAGAAGTGACAATAAAGTCTAAACACATTTTTACAAATATAAATTATTTCAAATAAGTTTTATAAAATGTTCTGTTTATCTTGAAAAAAGCATACACAAAACACTAAAATGCAACAAAAGTAGTGTGTAAAGTAGTGCACTGGCAGCCTGCCACCACACATAGGATGAGAGAGTGTGTGTGTGTGTTTAGTTAAAGCATGCTGCTGGCCCAGAACATGCATTAGTGATGAGACCGTAGGCCTCACAGACCTCACATACCCTCGGCCAAACTGCCAATCAAAGCTCCCTCACAGTCTGCAGAAATTACAGGAGATACATATTCCAGAACTATCTACTGCATCTGCAAAGCTATTACGAATACATATTGACCTTATTATGACAGCATGCTAGTGAGCGTGTGTGTTAGAGGGAGCCTGAGGCAGTGAAGCAAACCTTCTACAAATAAAAGAGCAATTCTCAGCATGTCATTTATGGAATGTTGCACAAGCAGAAATGACACAAAAGTGTGAGGCTGAAGAGAGAGTGAGAGAAAGGAGTGCGATGAAACGATAACATTTGTGTGGGCTTTCAAATGCAGATGTGGGAGCGTGGATGATTGGCTCATTTTATTCTAATCAAAAGGTTTCAATGAGTCTGCCACACTCATTTTATTTACTTTTTTTTATCCACTTCTACAAGACAATTACCCCAACTTAAAATAAAACTTATTTGCATGAAAAAAACTTGCACAAACATTAAACAGGTTTTTTGAGATGTAGCACATTTCTGGAGACAGTTTTGTCCCTGAACTATAGTTAAGAAAGCCCCCCACCACCACCACACACAAACAGACCACGTTTTGGTCTCCAGATCGACTCCTCAGTGGTTGTATTCTTCGTTAAATTTCAAGGTGAACCCGAGACAGTGATGTGGTGATCATGTGTGTGTGTGTGTGTGTGTGTGTGTCTGTCAAGACAACTGAGCTGACACAACCTCAAGAGGTACAGTATATGGTTTCACAGGGTAAGGCTGACAGGTTCTTGTTTCAGCCCAGTTAGATTGGTGTCACACTAAATTAAGTCTGGCAAAGTCCACATGCCACTAAATCAGTACGCACAATTCCTGAGTTGCCAAATGTCTTTCCAACACCTCTTGAATGACATAATGTCTTAGGTGGCTCAAGTAGCTGCTCTTATGAATTTAGCTGGTGGGAGAATAAATATAATATTATACCATGTTAGTTGCCGTTTACAAGATTGACAAGTGATAAAAAATTGTTACACTTAAACCAACATTACACTGCTCTTAAACTATAGCATTATTCAATCAAGATGATTGTTCTCACTTTTCCAGCTTGTTCCTCTTCCTTTAGGACACACAAGCTTTATTTGTTTTGTGTGCTGTGTGGTGGTATGAGGTATTTTGAAATGCAATTACTGCCTCATCCCACACCTGTTCTTCTCTCTCTACCCCCAAATGACCTTTGCGCTTCCAACCAACTTCCTCTCGGCCAGCGAGAGGCTCAAACGCTCCTTTCTAGCTCTTTAACAGGTCTGCAGCTGCTCCAGAAACAAACAGCAGTAGGGAAGCAGGAGCAGGTGCTGAAGGTTATGAGGGCTAAACCTCTGAGATGAGTGAGAGGAAGGCCAGCGTCAACAGAAAACGCACCCACACGATGGGAATAAACAGAAGGTTAACAGTCACACAGTAAGGTTTGCCCCTAAATAACACAGGTCAATGACTACATGGCTCACAGCCTGTGTGTGTGTGTTTTCTCAGAAGTCTTTTGTAAATCATGCATAAAATCTGTTAGAAAGCATCGCTGTGGTGGCTGACAGGAGTTTTGATTTGAAGTGAACCTTTTGAAGACTTGTAAATGGGAGTGTGAGACTTTCCAAAGCAGACTGACCTTTATCATGAAAGACGAGATAAAAATCTTCATCCCTTTCCTTCCCTTCATAGTTTTTTGATTACAGTGGTTAAATTAGAGTGTCTTTTGCATGGCTGCTTAAAAACTACAGCTTTATCTAAGCGCCAATCAGAAAGCAAGGGGGGAAATGGGGGTAGCCACATGTCCTTTACAACAAACATACCACGTTACAGGAGGCGCTTACTAGGAAGTGAGTCATTTTCAGAGAACTGCTGATTTGGAATGTTAAGATTATGCTGATGCATTGAGGAGTACAAACAAGATGTGAATGAAAGAGAAATGTGAAAGTGGATTGTTCAGTCTGTTGGCAAAAATTTGTGCTGTTCGTTCAGATCTAATCTTCTCTGATCAGAGAAACACTAGGGACTCTCCATAAGCTCAAAGATCTCTTGACTGCCAGTCTCATTTACTTCTTCTTGACAAAGACTGTATACGGGCAGCACGCAGCAGCCCTCAAACCCCACAGACTGTGAGCGTGATTGTTTCTTTTCATCCGTGAGCTCTCTTAAGCTTGCTAAGATAATGCACCTGCAGTGATGTTGCAAACACTTGAGTTAAGACAGAGATGGTGGGCCTCTGAGAAAGTGAAGCATCTGTTTGGAAACAGAGATTGAGAACAAGAAGCAGACTGATGAAATCCACTGTCAAACTTTCATTCTTTAAAAAATGCTGAAGTTTAAGCCTTTGAAATGATTACTTTCCCAATTTTTACATGAAATAGTCTTTGTAATAGTCTTTTAGTCTATTACAGAGAGTTATAAAAAAAAAGAAAAAAAAAAGATTAATCTGGAGGTAAATCATTTTACTTTATAATGAATTCACAATTAAAATGGATCAATAATAAACTAAATGTTAATAGTAACAAAACACAAATTAATATAATTAAATAAAAATTAAATGGAAGATTATAAAAATATTATTCAAAAGAAATCACTTTCATATAAAACCTAAAAATGAAAGCATACAGGGATTTTAACATTCTCATCAATAATATAGCCCTCTGCAATAATATTAATCATGCTAAAATATAATAAACTACAGTATAATTTTTTATACTTTAAGATAATAGCAAATACATTAATAATACAACAATAATACATTAATAAGAAAGTATAAAGTAAAAAAGCTGTTCTGATTTCTGAAAGTAAGGAATGCTTGAAGCTAATCTTTCAGTCTTTTATCGTTACAATCTTTCAGAGTATTGTCTTTCCTGAAAGACAGAGGTGTTAAGTATTTGGTTCATTTTTCATTTTCTGTTAGACAACTGGACACCAAAGCAACACTTTATAATAACTATAATTAAAGCTGCAGTAGGGAACTTTTGTAAAAATATATTTTTTTACATTTTTTTAAACCTGTCATTATGTCCTGACAGTAGAATATGAGACAGATAATCTGTGAAAAAAATCAAGCTCCTCTGGCTCCTCCCAGTGGTCCTATTGCCATTTGCAGAAAGTCATGCGCTCCCGGTAAAAAACAACCAATCAGAGCTGCGGTCCGTAACTTTGTTTGTGTTCAAAATGTTGAAAAATTTATATAATAAGCGAGTACACCATGAATCCATTTTCCAAGCCGTGTTTTTAGCTTGTCCTGAATCACTAGGGTGCAACTATAATAAGTGTTTATATTCGGACTATTTTAGATTGCTTCGGGGGAACCACGGCGGAGTAACCCAGTACCTTTGTGATTCTTCATAGACATAAACAGAGAGAAGTAGCTCCGGCTACGATGTTCTTCCGCAAGACACAAGCAGTTCTGTTTATTAACCGCTAGAGCATCAAAAGTTCCCTACCGCAGCTTTAATAAATCATTAGACATAATGCTTAACAGATCGTAAGTTAATATTTATTCACATATCTAGAAACATGAGATAAATTGCTCGTTAATGTTAACTAATGAACTTATTAAACACTACATAATGATTAACAGATCATTCAGATTAAGAGGAAGATCACTAACAGAAAACTTTTAATTCATATAATTATACCATTTAAAAAAATCTACAAATGATTTTAACAGATGTTTACAACGATTAAAATCTTCATTTATAAATCATTAACAAAAAATGATAATGCTTAATGGATCATTAGTTAATATATATTCAATAAAGATATGAGATAATAAACATTTTATGTTTTAATTTAAAGATTAACAATGATTAACAGATTAATGTATGTCATGTAAATAAAATGCCAACAAATCTCATTAAATCAGCCTATATATGTTACCTAATGGACTTTTTTACATTTACAAATGTTGTGGAAAATAATTTAATTAGTAATTTTAAGCACTTTACACACTATTCAGGTTAACGTTTTATTAATTGTCTCATAACTATAAAGGTCATAAGTTTTCTTTGTTTGTTGTGGTGTGTGTGTGTTTACAAATCATTTATTAATTATTTGTAAAAAAAATTTGCGTTACCCAATCTATAATTGAAACTATTCAATGTTTGTAAATGTTTCTATACTTTTTTTAAACTTACTAATCATTTGGTACATATTAAGACACTTTTTCCCACCAGTCATCCGTCAAAAAGTGTCCCAAAGGACCTGAATTCACCCTATTTACACATCTTTACTAATGATTTATTAATAACTAATCATTTAGCACATATTAAGACACATTTTCCCAGTCATCTCAAAAAGTGGCAAAAAGTATCAAAAAAGACTTGAATTCACCTTATTTACACATCTTTAATAATCATTTATTAATTATTTGTTCATGTTTTGCAGTACCCAATCTAAAGTTGAAACTACTCATCCTTTTTTAATTTTAATAGACCTTTTTTCTCAACCATTTAGTATCTTTATGGGTAATAGACTTATAGCTAGTGTAACAATGTCTGTGTAAAGGGTGGTTAAGTTTAGCCAGATGTTTGCGACAGACATAACAATAATTGTATATTTATAACTATGTGAATATATATTAGCTAAAATATATTTTAAGCATCATGTAATGTTTGTTAATGATTTATTAAAGAAAGTTATTATAAAGTGTTATCAAAACCAAAAGTTCATAAACCATGTTATCAAAACCAAAAGTTCATAAACCAGTTTCCGCCAGCTCTGAAGCAGTATGTGTGTGAAGTAAAATCTGCAGCCTGCCTCTGTAGTGTAAGTGTGAATGTTTTTGAGTATGAAACGTCTTGTGTTTCTCATTAATAACTGTGTGCATTATGCTGACACTTGGTGATTGGAATAGAGATCCTGTTATTTACAGTAAACTGCCAAGAGTAGTAGATTTATTGAGGCACACAGAGACTTATTTACACGTAGTACACATGCTCTGTATTTCATGAAACATATTAAAGTCCTAATCAGATTCCTAAATAATGTTTCTGTAAAATCATACATTAAAAAACAACCTCCTACTTTCTGATCCTTAGCTTTAACCCCCCCCACACACAAATCACTACAGTAATTTTTTTTTCTGCTCATCATAGATTTGTACACTGATGAAACTGTCACTGTATTTTATCACAAACATCCACTCCCTTTGATCACATATCTAATGTTCTCCATTCTTTGAATGTGTAAAAGTTACAGGCATGCTGTATTATTTATTTGCGAATGCATTAGAGAAAAGCTAACACTGGATGAAATGTCTGTCAGTGTGGATGACTTAAAGGGGTCATAAGATGCCCTTTTCCCACAAGTTCTTAAGGGTCTTAATGAAAAGTCTGTATAGTTTGGTAAAAATTTTTCAATGGTAGTGTAAAATAACACCCTATTTACCCTGTCAAGAACAGTTCTTTTCAGAGCAAGCCCTTTTGCAGCATTTTCCTCTAATGTTAATGAGCTCTGCTGACCCTGCCCCCATTTTCTGAGCCACTCTCAGAGAGACTGTTTAATTTAGCCAGATTCATTGTGAAACTTGCTAATTAACACATTATTAGGTAAGGCGATTTGCAAAGATTCATTAAATAAGCCTCATACTTGCTTTTTCTGTTGGTGAAGACCATGAATGATTTGCATGAACATAGATGTTTAAAGGTAGTAAATGACGGAAGTAAATGACGACTGCTATGTTCATTACTACATTCAACAACAAAACACCTCGCTTAGGATACACTCTTGTCTACATCTGCTCCAGCGGTGAAACAATGGCAAACTGATGACAGTTCACTCAGAGCAGTAAGATGCCAGTCCAGTCTGTGCTGAAACACTACTGTCAATCAAACTATCATGGGAGGGGCCTGTCTGTGTGATGTCACAAAGACAGGCATCTGAGATCGGCTTGTTATGACAAAGGGGTAAAGATTTGAGTATACAAAAAAAAATATCTGGGTGGATTTTTATAACTATAGGGTGGTTGTCTTCACACACTGCAAACACACATTTCAATTTAAACAACTTGTAAAAGTGCATGTAACATCCGATTAACCGTTTAACAGACAGTGTCAAATCCACAGCAAAAAAACTAGGTAAACACTTTAATCCTGCAGCCTTTAACTCTCCAGGCACTTCTTCTGTGTTTGAATTGTTAATGTCAACCTGGTCTCACAGAATTCCGTGAAATGTCCACGGGCCCTTAACTCAAAATCCGTGAAGCCATCACGGAATTGCCCCAAATTCCGTGACCCGGCCACGGATATTTCTCCAACGCAAGTCAATGACACTGACCTCCCGTGGTCCACACACGGATACTCGTTTCAATGACGGAGTACAGAACTCGCTGAACGGACGTGCTTTCTCATTTGGAAACGCAACATTTGAAGTATTTGTTTCTTTTCCAACATCAAATGCCATAATGACGTTAACCAGACAGCTGTTGTAGTTATTGCATTGTCCTGTCATCATACAAATTACGTTTGTTTCAGTTAGATAACCAAAGTCCCGTGATGGCACGGACCTCAACAACCTGACCTCACTCACTTGTTTAGGAACTTGTAAGCTTTTCATCGACTCTGTTGCAATGGCATGTAATTAACTTGGCATTTTTTTCTCGTCCTGTCATCATAAAATCCAGTTTGATGGCGTTTTACACACATTTTGGCTATAGTCAGAACTATAATCTGTGATAGGAGCACGGAGTGAGTCTGTGCTTAGATCACGGATAACTCTAACGCAAGTCAATGGCACTCATCTTCCGTGGTCCGTACACGGATCGTTTCAGTGATGGAGTACAGACCTCACTCCATGGACGTGCTATCTCATCTGGAAACGCAACATTTGAAGTATTTATGAAGTATTTTTTCAACACCACATACCATGACCAACCTGACTGTTATTGTAACTATTGCATTGTCCTGCCATCATACAAATTCACTTTGATCCTGTTAGCCTAACTAAAATCTGTGATAGGAGCACGGAGTGAGTCTGTGCTGAGATCACGGATAACTCTAACGCAAGTCAATGGCACTCATCTTCCGTGGTCCACACACGGAAACCCAGTCTCACGGCAGTTCGTGATTTTGTCACGTAATTTAATCTATTTATTCGTGGCAGGCACACGTTTATTTCGTTATTTTCGTGATTGCAGTATGCTCTTTAAACTAATGCATTTCAACTGGGGGCATATTTCGTGCATCAGCACGAAATTTTTTGATTAATTATTATTATTATTATTTTTATTTTCCACAGGACAACAGAAGAAACTCACTGAAACTTGAAAAAAAAAATCGGAGATTAACTTACTGTAACAAAACTGAGCAACATACTGTATTGCTGGTGACAAAAACACATATTAAAACTTTTTTAGCTGTAAAATGCGCAATGGTTCTTTTTTTTACTTTTTCATTGATTTTTATTTTTTTATAGGCCTAGATTTGTTTTTGTTTTTTATTACAGAATTCAATATCAAGTCCTTGACACATAACTGTAACACATTTTCACATTAAGAAACAATTTAGTTTAAATAAAAAGAAAAACAATATTATTAGAGATAGGCCTACAATTATTAGAGATAGGCCTACTGATTTTTTTTTTTTTTTTTTACTTTAGACTCTAAAGTTAAAAGTTTTTATTAAGGTTATTTTAAAGGCTTCTTAAAAATGCTGTCGCTGATGAGTCTCTGATCGCTGTCAGATTCTGTGATATGAATGTCCGCTAATGGGTTTAGAATGAGCCCCGCTCGGCCCGTGTTCTGGCTTACTGTAATATTTCACCTGTAATAAGACCGAAATAATATAATTAAAATAAAGAAATGAATGAATACATGATAACATCTAAATAAATGTTGATAGATTTAGCGTTATAGTTTTAAAAATATTAATAAACGGCAAATCAACACAGCTTCGAAATAATAACCGAGAAAGACCTAAATAATAATAATACATAATTAATAAACAGCGCCGCCCCTCCCACCACGCGCATCACGCGCATCACGCGCTGTGCGTCAACCCCAAAGCGTCAAAAACTGAAGCGTGGTCAAGCGCCTCTAGCGTCACTGACATGAGATGTTTATCGCTTTGAAATCACGTTCAAGAAGTCTCATTCAGCACACATCGCGATACTTTCCATCAGTTTGCAAGAGCCGCAGGTTGGGTGAGTTATACAGTCTATGGTGAGTAGTAGTAAATATGCTCTTTTAATGCCTGTCATAAAACGTATTCTGTCTTCTTTATTAATTAGATGAGCGCCTTATGTTTACTCTCTGTATTACATCGGTCATCCGAGGCTGTCTTTGAGTTTCATTGTGTTTAACTAAATTAACACAGCTGCTAACTGGTTAAACTCTATCGGTCACGTGACGTGACGTGCCACAGACCTGGGATCCGTTTTATATTCATTTCAGGTTCAAAGATGTAAGATGTACCATGTTTTTTTTTACCACAGTAACTGTAGTTTTACTATGGTATAGTAATAGCACAATAATCACCAAAATAACTATAGTTGTACCACTGTAATGGTAGTGTTTTAATGTGCTTTTATATGACATATTTCACAGTAATCACATTTACTGTACAGTGCTTGTAATACCTTTTTAATGTAAATCAAAAAAAAAAAAAAAAAATTCCCATCTTGCAGTTCAATTCATATTGTTTTATATCTTAAATATTTTGCTCACAGATCACTATTAACATTCTGTATATAATTCTGTTTTATTTTCTTTCCCCTTGTATTAATTTTTTAGCTGAAAAGACGTAAAGGAAGCAGTCACCCCAGTGGTGTTTGTGGAGAGGTATTCCTTCAGAAATGGAGAAGACAGAAAGCTGCAGAGGCAGGTTGGTCTGTGATAGTTTGTCCCTTTTATCAAACATTCCTGTTTTTTATCATTTGCACAGCATTTTGTTGTTTCTTAAACTGTTGTACGGTCCAAATACCCACACTTGCCATCTTTGCACATTTCCTTTATTTGGCCCAAGTGAGCATGAAGATCACAATGTGTGTCGATCTTAACATGACAAAGTTCGTTTCAACTTTGTATTTTAAAAGAAACTTCTAAATGTCTTTTCAATAGTCCCTATTAAAGATGACAATTTATTTTGTGGTGCTTCTAATTAAGTGATAAAAAGAAGTTGCAAATGATGTACAAAATAAATATACTTTTCTGTGCACCAAGAAAACATGCAACACTTTGTTTTACTACTAAATTAGTCTCAATTTCTAATTATTATAATTAATATTTCACAAACATTGGAAAGTTGCGTGACCTCCTGTGAGATCTCTGCAAAAAGTCTCACATTAATTCCAAAACATGATGCATGATGGGATACACTAAGCGTTGTATAGCGCTCCGGAGCAGTATTGGAGAGGTTTAGTGTGTGTTAAGGATGCTGTGCTTTGGCATTATTAAGACCGGGGACAGTCTCATAGTCACGTACACACACTCTCAAGTGAATAAGACCTCAAGTGTGGGTATCTGGAAAGGGGAAAAATCTTTAAAATGATCCCTAAATACAGTCGCACATCAAAGTCTTAATAATTCACTAATGCTTTCATGGTCAAAAAAATAATGTATAAGTAATGTATAAGTTAAAGTATATAGTAATGTATAAGTTGCATGTAATTAAATAATATTTCCGATCTTTCTGTCTTACAGGATTGTTTGCAGATAATGCTGTTCTTCTTTTTCAGAAGTTTTTGGTGAGCCAACCCTCACAAACCTTCCTAAAAACTAAAAGAGCTATTACTGAGTCTCAGCGACTCTTGCCACGATCAGCTCTTCCCAGGTACATTTGTTTACTCATCAAATGCTCTGGTCTGAATCTTACTTTAAATTAACTTAATTATATGTTTAATGAGCAATATTGCTCATTGCACACAGAGTAAGATTATCTTGTTTCACAGAAGAGAAGGAAGACGAAGGAAATGATTTGCTCAGGATGAGAAATGAAGATGGTCACCTTGTGCTCAAACAAACAGAAGTCCTCTGGTATGTGTGTGTTGAAGCAATGCTGTGTTACAGGACTTTATGATGATCTCTCACAGGACTGGTCATGTCAGCCGTGATTTTTCTTTCCAATGTTTTTATATTTATTTTATTTTATTTGATACAGCTATAATAATAATAGCATGTTAGCAAAGTTTGACTGGAACATTTTTAATCTAAAGTTTAAAAAAAAACACCACCTGTTATTCTTAAAAGCATACAAGTGTCATAAAAGTGGTTTAATTGATATAAACACCAATTGACATTATTTCATTGTTTTGTAAATGTTGTGTTATAAATTGTGAATTGATAGTTGATTGGTTTGAAGCCAGGCCTTACACTGCACAGACTAAAACACATTTGTGAGAGAAGTCAGGAACTCTGGAGAAAGATTCTAGAGGAAGAAAACACATTTACTGCAACAATAGATGAATTCTAGAGTCTCTGAGAACTACACATGCTAATGGAGACTCATGAGCAAGTCCTTTGCCTCTGTAACTTTTTCTAAATTCTTGCATAATGAAATTATTGCAGTATTTTAACAATTTTACTTTGTACAGATGATCTCATCAGCCAAATGAGGGGTTTTGACCAAGTGATGCTCTTGAAAGGACTGAAAGAAGAGGATGTGGTAAATTGTCTTCAGAGAAAAAGCTTCTCAAAAGATCTTAAAACAGCTTGAAGAATGGTAAGTGTACAGTACTACAAGGGTCATAGTTACTCACCCTGCTAAAATCGCACAGAACATAAGCTGAGCTCTCTGTCCATTAAACAACTTCATCTGGATTGTTTGTTTCACTTTGACCAGGTTTGGGATCTTAGGACTGAGAGATCTCACTGGCACCCAGTTAACCTCCATAGAGAACATTTATCAGAAGCGCTGTCTGGGTAGGGCAAGAAACATCATCAAGGAGGGTGAAAAGTCACCCTAACCATGGACTTTTCACCCTCCTTCCATCCGGCAGGCGTTACAGGAGCCTACGCTCTCGAACTAGTAGACTCAGGAAGAGCTTCTTCCCCGAGGCTGTGACACTCCTGAACACCACACCACCAATCTAACCTGCACCTGCTCTTTTACTGCACTGGTCACGTACTTTACATACTTTACATGTATTGCACTACTCATATTTTGCACAGACTGCACATGGTTAAATCCATTACACTATAAACTGTCTAAAGCTGTTACTGTACAAGCACAGTAAACTATTTCTACAAAAATATCATTCCACTACTGTTATTTTGCATATAATAAATTGTTAAACTATACTTTTGCACACTCATTCAACTGTATTTATTATTACTGTTCTCAAGTTCCTGCTATTCATAATGTATATATAATCCTTCTTTGCTCTGTTCATAATGTACATACAATCCCTACATTGCATTCATATTTATATTCTGTATATACTCTGCTCAATATTGTATATAGCAACTCCACTGTACATTCTGTATATCATAGCTTTACTTACTCTGCACTTTTATGTATATAAAACACTATATTCTTGCACTTCTGGTTAGATGCTAACTGCATTTCATTAGCTCTGTACTTGTACTCTGCATAATGACAATAAAGTTGAATCTAATCTAATCTAATCTTCTGGCTGAGAACAAGCTACACCACATCAGTGTTGGATATCAACCACAAACTGTTTCCAGACACGACAGAAGATCACGATGAAACCAGTTTAGATGTGATGATGGGAATCATTATTTTCTGAAACAGTATCCAATGTCTTATATGTATCACATGATCTGTGTCACAGTCGACTGAATGGGACTGTGACTTTTAAGGACATTTCATCACTCATCTGTGTGAACTGATTAATATATGAGGTTAATGTATTTTTGATGATGAATAATTATTTTCCTTGAATCTTATTTGTCTTGATGCTACTTTATCATCTTTATAGTCTATGCTTCAATAAAATGAATATGATGAATATTGTGTTCTGAAGATTCTTGGTAAATACATCATTTTACTAGGTAGGCTCATATGTGTTTATTTTAGACTTGAAAAAACTACATAATCATTATTGGGATTATTTTTTTACTTAAGACATAAAAATATTTGATCAGATTAATGACATCTGGGACATCAGTACACCAGAAAGTTATTATTGTTTATATTTAGTAACAAATGCCAATTGTTTTGTGAAAGAAAGGGAGTTACGAGATTAATTATTTTGCATTACAAGATGGTGCCATGGGCTTTATAGTTACAAACACTTGAGGGATAACTGAGAATGTAGCAGGAATGATCAACGTGGATCTTGTACTGTATTCAAACCAAGAGCACGCACATTACTGATGTCCAGCACCTGAGGAGCAAGAGACAGGGGTGAGAGGACATTTTTACACTGATTTCTGCTAATTAGTTATTAGTAATATATATATATATATATATATATATATGAATTAATTTGTCCTTGTGTAATAGTGAAGTATCACAATGTGTATACATTGTCCTTGATTACTGCTTAACAGTGGGGAATAGATAATGGCATGTTTTTGCAGGTTCATCCATTATATTTATTGATGTTTACTTCAAAAATCAAATAAATAATCTATTATTTTTATTATAAAAACATTTCTTTATAATTTTTCCGTGTTTCATCAGATGGCCTCACAATGTCCTGTCAAAAGGTATAATAGCAATGATGTAAGAATTAGAAAACAGAGGACTGTGAAAACTGTCAGATATAAATGTGACTCAGCTCAGTTTGTTGTCCATGATGAGGAGAATACATATATGTAGGTTTTACTGCCCTTCTACCCCCAGGGGCCAACTAGCACCCCCCCGGAAGAGCCCAAAACTGTACATTTCAAATGGCTGTAAATCAGAGTCCAATTAACATATCAAAGCGGAAATCAACAGGATTCCTACTTATGCTATGCTGATAAAATAATGTTGGGCACAGTTTTCAGAAATAAATGGAAAGGTGGCATAAAGGCATTTTACATATTGCATACTCTAAAATACTAAATTTCACCATGCCTCTCAAATATATCATAGTTGTTTACACAGTGAACATATTTATATGTCTAGTTAACCATTCAATATATTATTTATTTCATTTCGTTAATAAAACTTTTTAAACTACATTACCCATAAGCCTCCATCGTTCTATCTATGGAAAGGGAATACTGGGCGCTGTTTTTTGTAGTTCATTGAAGTTATTCTTAGGGTTAGTGTTAGGATCTCGATAAAAAGGTTATTTTTCTCAACATAGAAACACCCAATGTTGAATTAATATATTTACTAATGTGATAAAAGCAGCAAAACATACTTTTGTAACATGATCCGCTGTTTAATATGGGTTAAAGATAATCCAACCACAGACAGTCCTGCGATGACAAGGGACATTCACAGCCAATGACATCAAAGCTGAGCAGCGTCATCACACTTCCTTAACCATTTATTGTCATTCATGAACGCTGTTTTCCGTTTTTCGGCGAAAGGGATAGATTGGTTAACAATAAATTAAATTTGAGACCTATTAGATAGTGTTTTATTAACGTCTACACCTTCTTCCAACAATAATGCAAATACAGAAATTATTGTTATTCAGCTTGACAACAATTTGGCAATATCGATGTGTACGTGTGTGTACAACAACACGTGATGTGAACTGCACAGTCACAGTTGTATCTTATCTAACCAATAGATTAATTTCATTCAATTTAAAAGATACATTTTTTCCTGACCAAAGACAAGAGCATTTACTAATAAAAAAGTAAAGAGTGAAATTATTAAGTTATTAAATTATTCACATTTGTTTCTGTGATTTGCCTTGCTTTACCAATTAATCTCTAGGAATAAAAACTGAAGTAAAGCATAATGAACATACATAATTTTGTAAGAGTTTTCCAGTATTTATTGATATGTCAAACTCATTTAAAGACAAAGTGCGCATATTACTGCACTGTCACCAAGCTCGTTTTTGAAGAATAAAAATATGATGAATAAAAAGGCAGTTATGTTGTAAACGTTAACAATTTTCAGTGTGCAAATTATTTTATTAAAAAACAAAACATTATAAATATGGTATATATCTTTCAGAGAACACCGTAAAAATATAAATTTTCTTAAAAGATTCTATTGACCAAAAAGTGATACAACACAATGTAAATGTTTCAAACTCACAAAATAACATCATGAAGACATGCATGTCAAGTGTGCAATATCATCTATAAAACTCAATCAGCACAGCATCAGATAAACACTGATTGTCCGAACAATGGAAGAAAGATAAAGTGTTCAGGAAAACAAACACCTGCTACATAAAAATTCAGAAATATAACTTTAACAATAACATCATTCACTTCATGACTGGAACTAGGGGATTGCTGTGCATGAATATGTCCTTTACTAAAACTCCTGATGAGAACTGAAGCTTTTTTATGATAAAAGCACCAGAAGTAAAGTTTACTGTATGAAGCTTGACAAAGAGAACACAATGCTTTATCAATATGATAAATGCTATTTTTTAACTATTGTTGTCATCACTGGTTCTGTATACAGTACAGTACATGGGTTGCTGGAAGGTCACAATGTATTCATTATAAGGTTAATTAAAACAAAGTTACATCTTCTGCAGAAATCAAACCACTGCAAAGTCTTGAGTCACTGATCCAGGGACCATTTCTGTGTGTGTGTGTGGGGGGGGGGGGTTAAAGAGTTAAAGAGGTGAGTCCTTGTGCATGACGGAGAACTACAGTGTTATCTGGAAACAATCCTGTAAGACAGAAAGGATAGAAATATCATGTAATTAAATGCAACATTACTGTTTTTTTTTAGACCATGAAAGCATAATCTGCAAAGATGCTGTATAATTAAATGTTAAATGCATCCATTATTAAAAGCAAGTCATTAATAGCAATATCTAGTCATGGAGATCACGTATAGTGGGAACATGAACTAATGGGGCTTATTTGAAGTAATTTAATGAGAAGCCAATTAACAATATAAACTTTCTGACTGTGTGGGGCAACTGATTATCCAATGTTGTGATAGTGTCAGATGAGATTGTCCAGGGGCTTGTACAATATCATACAAGTGTTAAATTGAATTAGTGAATTATTAAGACTTTGATGTGCGACTGTATTTAGGGATCATTTTAAAGACTTTTCCCCTTTCCAGATACCCACACTTGAGGTCTTATTCACTTGAGAGTGTGTGTACGTGACTATGAGACTGTCCCCGGTCTTAATAATGCCAAAGCACAGCATCCTTAACACACACTAAACCTCTCCAATACTGCTCCGGAGCGCTATACAACGCTTAGTGTATCCCATCATGCATCATGTTTTGGAATTAATGTGAGACTTTTTGCAGAGATCTCACAGGAGGTCACGCAACTTTCCAATGTTTGTGAAATATTAATTATAATAATTAGAATTGAGACTAATTTAGTAGTAAAACAAAGTGTTGCATGTTTTCTTGGTGCACAGAAAAGTATATTTATTTTGTACATCATTTGCAACTTCTTTTTATCACTTAATTAGAAGCACCACAAAATAAATTGTCATCTTTAATAGGGACTATTGAAAAGACATTTAGAAGTTTCTTTTAAAATACAAAGTTGAAACGAACTTTGTCATGTTAAGATCGACACACATTGTGATCTTCATGCTCACTTGGGCCAAATAAAGGAAATGTGCAAAGATGGCAAGTGTGGGTATTTGGACCGTACAACAGTTTAAGAAACAACAAAATGCTGTGCAAATGATAAAAAACAGGAATGTTTGATAAAAGGGACAAACTATCACAGACCAACCTGCCTCTGCAGCTTTCTGTCTTCTCCATTTCTGAAGGAATACCTCTCCACAAACACCACTGGGGTGACTGCTTCCTTTACGTCTTTTCAGCTAAAAAATTAATACAAGGGGAAAGAAAATAAAACAGAATTATATACAGAATGTTAATAGTGATCTGTCAGCAAAATATTTAAGATATAAAACAATATGAATTGAACTGCAAGATGGGAATTTTTTTTTTTTTTTTTGATTTACATTAAAAAGGTATTACAAGCACTGTACAGTAAATGTGATTACTGTGAAATATGTCATATAAAAGCACATTAAAACACTACCATTACAGTGGTACAACTATAGTTATTTTGGTGATTATTGTGCTATTACTATACCATAGTAAAACTACAGTTACTGTGGTAAAAAAAAACATGGTACATCTTACATCTTTGAACCTGAAATGAATATAAAACGGATCCCAGGTCTGTGGCACGTCACGTCACGTGACCGATAGAGTTTAACCAGTTAGCAGCTGTGTTAATTTAGTTAAACACAATGAAACTCAAAGACAGCCTCGGATGACCGATGTAATACAGAGTAAACATAAGGCGCTCATCTAATTAATAAAGAAGACAGAATACGTTTTATGACAGGCATTAAAAGAGCATATTTACTACTACTCACCATAGACTGTATAACTCACCCAACCTGCGGCTCTTGCAAACTGATGGAAAGTATCGCGATGTGTGCTGAATGAGACTTCTTGAACGTGATTTCAAAGCGATAAACATCTCATGTCAGTGACGCTAGAGGCGCTTGACCATGCTTCAGTTTTTGACGCTTTGGGGTTGACGCACAGCGCGTGATGCGCGTGGTGGGAGGGGCGGCGCTGTTTATTAATTATGTATTATTATTATTTAGGTCTTTCTCGGTTATTATTTCGAAGCTGTGTTGATTTGCCGTTTATTAATATTTTTAAAACTATAACGCTAAATCTATCAACATTTATTTAGATGTTATCATGTATTCATTCATTTCTTTATTTTAATTATATTATTTCGGTCTTATTACAGGTGAAATATTACAGTAAGCCAGAACACGGGCCGAGCGGGGCTCATTCTAAACCCATTAGCGGACATTCATATCACAGAATCTGACAGCGATCAGAGACTCATCAGCGACAGCATTTTTAAGAAGCCTTTAAAATAACCTTAATAAAAACTTTTAACTTTAGAGTCTAAAGTAAAAAAAAAAAAAAAATCAGTAGGCCTATCTCTAATAATTGTAGGCCTATCTCTAATAATATTGTTGTTCTTTTTATTTAAACTAAATTGTTTCTTAATGTGAAAATGTGTTACAGTTATGTGTCAAGGACTTGATATTGAATTCTGTAATAAAAAACAAAAACAAATCTAGGCCTATAAAAAAATAAAAATCAATGAAAAAGTAAAAAAAAGAACCATTGCGCATTTTACAGCTAAAAAAGTTTTAATATGTGTTTTTGTCACCAGCAATACAGAATGTTGCTCAGTTTTGTTACAGTAAGTTAAGCTCCGATTTTTTTTTTTCAAGTTTCAGTGAGTTTCTTCTGTTGTCCTGTGGAAAATAAAAATAATAATAATAATAATTAATCAAAAAATTGCGTGCTGATGCACGAAATATGCCCCCAGTTGAAATGCATTAGTTTAAAGAGCGTACTGCAATCACGAAAATAACGAAATAAACGTGTGCCTGCCACGAATAAATAGATTAAATTACGTGACAAAATCACGAACTGCCGTGAGACTGGGTTTCCGTGTGTGGACCACGGAAGATGAGTGCCATTGACTTGCGTTAGAGTTATCCGTGATCTCAGCACAGACTCACTCCGTGCTCCTATCACAGATTTTAGTTAGGCTAACAGGATCAAAGTGAATTTGTATGATGGCAGGACAATGCAATAGTTACAATAACAGTCAGGATGGTCATGGTATGTGGTGTTGAAAAAATACTTCATAAATACTTCAAATGTTGCGTTTCCAGATGAGATAGCACGTCCATGGAGTGAGGTCTGTACTCCATCACTGAAACGATCCGTGTACGGACCACGGAAGATGAGTGCCATTGACTTGCGTTAGAGTTATCCGTGATCTAAGCACAGACTCACTCCGTGCTCCTATCACAGATTATAGTTCTGACTATAGCCAAAATGTGTGTAAAACGCCATCAAACTGGATTTTATGATGACAGGACGAGAAAAAAATGCCAAGTTAATTACATGCCATTGCAACAGAGTCGATGAAAAGCTTACAAGTTCCTAAACAAGTGAGTGAGGTCAGGTTGTTGAGGTCCGTGCCATCACGGGACTTTGGTTATCTAACTGAAACAAACGTAATTTGTATGATGACAGGACAATGCAATAACTACAACAGCTGTCTGGTTAACGTCATTATGGCATTTGATGTTGGAAAAGAAACAAATACTTCAAATGTTGCGTTTCCAAATGAGAAAGCACGTCCGTTCAGCGAGTTCTGTACTCCGTCATTGAAACGAGTATCCGTGTGTGGACCACGGGAGGTCAGTGTCATTGACTTGCGTTGGAGAAATATCCGTGGCCGGTTCACGGAATTTGGGGCAATTCCGTGATGGCTTCACGGATTTTGAGTTAAGGGCCCGTGGACATTTCACGGAATTCTGTGAGACCAGGTTGGTTAATGTGCTCTCACTCTTTTGAGCCAAGTCTCCCTCTAGTTTTACCTATTCTGTTGGAGGGGATGCCAAGCTACATGTAAGCTAGCTTCCATCAAGAGACACGGGCTAGTTCTTTAATACAGTCTGACAAACATGCATGAATACATAAGATACTCCAAAATTCCTACTATGATGGGCTTCAACAAAAAGATAGCAGAAAGACAACATCACTATTGCACCATTATTGTAAGCGCACTTTAAAACTGCCATATCAGAATGTGTCACCTCACTACAGTTAAAATGCACCCATAAATGCAATTATTGTAGCAATATTTAGTACAAAGTACACAGTGCTCTTTAACCTCAATAAAATGATGGTGTTTAAATTCATCCGCCTGTCTTATAAAGCAATAAATATTCCAACAGGTGAGTACTGCAGTCAGAATAGTGGTGCTGACACTTCATCAAAGTGAAATTCACAGGACAACAGCTGTTTATAACAAAGGACAAAATAAGTGCACAACCTTTTGTCTTTGGTTGCCTACTTGAGTTATATACCGTATATATATATATATATATATATATATATATATATATATATATATATATATATATATATAGTAGATACATACTGATCAAAAGTTTGGGGTTGTAAGATTGTTAAATGTTTTGAAGTCTCATCTGCTCACTAAGGCTGCATTTGTTTGATCAAACATATAACAATAATATTGTGAGATATCATAACAATTTAAAATAAGCATTTTCTAAAAATGTTTGTCAGAGAAATCATTTGTGCACAACCTAATGAAGAACAAATAACTGCATCAGACACAAACAGTATACATTTTCACCAAAATGTAATGTTTTTTGAAGCATGAGAAGAGCAAACTTAAGCAAAGACGAACAAACACACAGCAGCAAACTCCAACCCATGTTTCTCTATCATTACTGCTTGTCCTGTCTTCAAATCACTTCCACGGTCTGCTTGTCATCCATCTCAACAGTGCTCACTAATGACACACCAGGACATGTCTTATCACCAGCTTTACCAGCGAATGTTACAGGCCTCTGCGTGTAATCAGGGATGTTTCTCTCTCTCCTTCATCAGACAGAGTCAACAAGAATTGGGAGCAAGAAAAGACACGGACATTCATCACTGCTAAACTAGCATGAAACTGCCTTCCATCATGGATTAGCCAGCCAACACTTTTCATTACCTGCCATTCAAAGAACGGTATTTATGGCAGCAGGGGGTGCATGTGTGTAGGCAGTGGGTATTCACTTTAGCTTGTTGGTTTCAGAAATCAAGCACACCTGTTTTACAGCCAGAACTAGGACAGTGACAAAATACATCAATAAGGATCCATTAATAAGGACCTCTTATAAAAACTATTATATCAGGTTGATAAATCATATTTTTCAAATAATATGTTTCATAAATTAACTATTATATCAGGTTGACTATAATCTAGTGTTTGACGTGATTGACATGTCTACCACACAGGACAGATTACTTCAAACAACAGAAGATTATTTAAACCCCCCAAAATACATTTCCCTCAGTAAGCCATAGATTCTGAGCAATACTAAACTGTTTGTAATAATTCCATTATGCTGTGTTTTGTCCAGTAGTTATTATTTTGTGTCAATGACATGACAATTATTTGTCCAGATTTAACAATTTATTAAACACACACACACATACACACACACACAAACTTAAAAAAAAATCATATATACAATGACTACATCTCTTCTATGAGGAACATATTGTAATTACTCAATTACATTTAATTTGGCTTTTATTATTATTATTATTATTATTATTATTATTGAAAAGACCCTTGAAAAGACAACCTTACTAACTTTATGGCAGATCTTTACTCTTAAGAAACAAATATAAAGACAAAAAAACTGGACATTATATAGCAGGCAGACCTTCATGACTACAGAATTTAAATTGTGTATTGAATGGCTTTATCTGGTCACTATATGCTCTCGTAGCAGAAGGAAAGTGAAGAATGAGTCTGTCAAGAACACAAATGATTGTGTTCACACTATGAGTAGCACACATCACACATGTACACATTAATACTGTATATTACATTAGATAGAAATGTAGACTGAAGTTTATTAAAGGGTAATCCACAATCGTAGTTGGAATAACAGACAAAAGTCATAACACTATGAGACAATCCAAAAGCATCAACAAAGCAGAAAACACAGCAGAGCAGAGGAAACCAGGCTGAAGTTCAAAAAACAATATACAGATCCAGGATACCAGGGCTAAGACATGATGCATGAAAAATGCAAGACCGAGCAAAGAGTGACTGAAAACACCAGGCTTATATAGGCAGAGGTAATGATCAACATGTTAAAACAATTATGCATGATGAGACCGGGCAATGGGTTATGGGAAATGCAGTCCAGGATAGAGTGGGGTGCCCTCTGGTGCTATCAAGGGCACTGCAGCTGGTGATCGTGACAGTTTATGTCACCCACTCACACCACATCTGCACATAATGAAGCCTCTATCGTTCTATTTTTCATTTGCACTTCTTATTCCTCTTCTAGCTCTATCATACATTGCCCTACATATAGTACATCCATATATTTGTCCATGTACAAATTCTGTTCTTTCTGTTTGTCCTTTTCTTCTCTGTTTATTTTCACCTGTCTCTCACAGATAATTTAGATCTAAAGTCCCTCAACAGATGCAATGTGTGTTGTTCCCAGACCAAGAGTAGAGGGCAGGAAACATTTGGACATAAGAGGGAAATGGAGTTATATTCACAGCAGTTGTCTTTCATATCCCACAGCAGCAGCTGCATGGCTTTCTTAATGCTCTTTTCATGCTCTCGGACTCTGAGTGTCTCTTTATAGGCTGCTAACTGGCACATGGATATAATATCACTTCTCTGTCTACCGTATACTCTTCTCATTAGACGCACTACTAAAATCTTTATATACTGCATATATATTTTTTCAGCTAGTTATCTAATTTTCACTTGACTTTCACTATTGGCTTATTATTAAACGACCTAATTATTTTCCATGAAGGAGAAATACAATGCTGTGTTTCTTAGTGCTCTGAAGAGCAGAGAGCTATCATAACACACAAACACACACATACACAGTTGGCCCATCTGCCAGGTGACGCTTGGTCTCCTCAGCAATCATACCTCACCCTGGCTTGCCCAATCTGTCCCACCACATGCAGAGTGGCAGCAAGCCACATACCACTAGCTTATTAACAAACTCAGCTAGCAGGAAGTCGCCACAGCTCTCAACCAAATGCTAACATCCAACACTTGAGCCAGTTTACATAAAAACTGTTCACAATGATATTAACATACTGTTTACAAACAATTAAGATTAAATCTGCATGCATGGCACAATAATAAAATGTGTAGTGATTCATCACTCTAGTGTAATTTGCTTTATTATCTTTTTTTCTCATTGTCTGTGACTGTACCTGTAGGAGGTGTGGCCATCTCAATGGTTTTTGAGCTAAATGTGGTGACTCTGCAGGCATTAAAGAATGCCAAGATATCCAAAAGGGAGGCCTTGGCAGTAGCACTGACACCCGTTGTTAAATAGTCAGAGGTGTGGTCAGTGATTTTCTTTGCCAATCAGAAAGCGTGCTAACCAGAAACATCAATTTGCATGCAGTGATGGTTGGTTTGATTAGTTCAAGTCAGGAAAATGCTGAAATATACAGTATCAGTTTACCCTGATATATCAGTAACATTCATGACAAATGTATTAATACAAAGCTGAAGTTAATTTGGTGCTTTAAAGGTTACATAGTTATATACAGCGTATAAAGAAAATGCAAAGGAAGTATACATCATCGTGCTGATAATTTTGGCATGTATTGGAAGATCCTATTTTTGCTTGATAGTCTAGTCCCAACAGATTGTTTATGTTCCTCTGTTCCCTTCGAAATCACAGATTAACACTGAAACTAAACTACTCCTACATTCACAGAGGGCTAAATATAACATGCTTCTGAAACATAACATGAAACATCAGACCACTAGGGACTCTCATATACTTCCCAGACACCTGTGCTTGTGTATTGTTGCATGTTGAGTTAAATATAGCAGCAGTCAAAAAGAGCAAACCATAAAACCTCCAGCTGTGTTCAGATGAGGTGAAATTGAGGATTTTGTTTATTAGAAGAATGTTAAAATAAAATTAACAGTTGAAAATGCATTATTCTAAATGTTATTTTAAATTGTAATAATGTTCAGTATTACTGAAATAATGTATATTGGTCAAATAAATGTAGCCTTGGTGAGTATAAGGAACTTTGAACAAAAACATTTACAAAACGTCTCACCAACCCCAAACTTTTGAATGGTAGTCTACGGCTGGTGTTTCATATATTTCCATTTCCAAGAATCTCTCCACACTGCATGACCGTGGACACTATTTGCATTTCATGACAATAAAAATAAACAAGGAAAACATCAACACAGAAACAAGCAATGTGCAACGTTTCGAGTATTTCTTCAAATGCTGCTGGGGGGCTTGCTGAAGCTGCAGAAATTCCCTCACGAAGAAAGGTTTGGATCTATGATCTAAACCAAACAACAACACATCCTAGGATATGGACAGGCGAATATTCATATAGAGCTTTCCCTTTTCCTGATGTTACGAGTGGGATTGTTTTTTTTTTTTTCTTTCTTTCTTTCTGAGAGATCCTGGCAGGAATACCCAGATTTTTACATTCTCAGTCACTCTCACGTCTCTTTTTCTTTATCTCTCTCACTTTCACTGAATTGTTATGCATACTCCGAGCCAGCTTATTGTTTGAGCCAAAAGAGATTTATTCTGCAGAGCAAAACTGACACAGTGTATATATTATAATAATTGCTGTTATATACATAAACACACCAGCACACACACACACAGATCCACTGCCTGTCTTTACAGGGCATATTTTTATTTGGAATATTAGAGGGTGATTACTGAAAAACAAAGAGTTCAATCAGACACTCTCATTGGGCAATGTGGCTCTGACTAAAGGTGTGTTTACTGTGCTTACATTATTACAAAGACCACGTGTAAAAACTATGGTGTTCTGAATATTTTCTCAGAACTTTCTCTGAAAATAGCAATAGACAGGAAAAACAAACTATAGCACGGAGAGATAACATACAAACATATCTGTGGTGCATGCTGCTTTGAACACCAAAGAAGGAGCGAGGAAAACCTGGTTTGTAATTATCATAATTTGGCTTTGAGAATGGTGTAAACATTTCACCACATCTAATTATGGCCTAAAACAGATGACTGTGATAAAAAGCTGCTTGTCCTGAATCAGGTACCAGGTGAGTGCGCTTTGAATCCCTCCTCCAGCCTGTTTCAGTTCATCACGTCACATAGAATAATGAGCAATGCTATTTTAAATGATAGCAATTTTGACAACTGCTCATTAAACCACATGAACACAAAACACTATAACAATGAGGGAATCATAAGAGGCTAGTGTCCATTGTGAAGGGATCATGCTAACAGAAAAAAAACAGATTACACTAACACACAGATTAGACTAACAGTAGAGCATAAAATACAGATACTGATAGATACAGAAAATACAGACAGATACAAACACAGGTTAACAACACTTAACATGATTAACACAAATAGAACATTTTCTAGATTAGCATCCTTTTTTTTTTTTCTTGGAATAACATTCCCATTAGCCAATCAAATTAAGGCTACAGTTAGGGCTACTCTATGTTTGGATGCTTCCAGGAACAACAAAGGTTGTTGAACCACAAACATATCGTGCTTGTGTGCATTTAAACCATCTTTAAAGATTAGTAGCCTACTTTTTATTTCAAAAAGAAAACTGTCATAATAGATTGATGATTTATCATTTTTATATTATTATAAAATGTATAATTTTTAAATATGATAAAATATTTATAATACCTTTAGTTTTTTTTACTTACTAAAAAGAAGTCATAAAACATTAATACTTTATAATACGTCTATAACTATAAAGTTTTAATAATTGCTGTACTGTAATTCTGTGCAAAAAGTGAACTCAATAACACAACTGTAACGAAACAGGAGGAACGATATCAATGGAATCATAAGAAAATACGTTTAAAGAGTAACTTTAAAGTTTATTTAAAGTAGAAGACATTAAAACTGCAACATGTAATTTTGATAAATGTAACATTATTGTGCACTCTTGTGGATGCTAGGATAGTTATCGTTATAGTTAAACGTTATAGTTATAGTTTTTTTTTATAATTATATATTTCTTTGTGTGAACTGCCCTTAAATGATTAAATGACAAACAAATGAAAACACTCCAGTGCCAGGGATGAAACCTACAACCATTTACACAATCACCTTCAACCATTACACTAACCAGCATCTGTTTAGAAATGCTACGTAGACATGATGGGAAATTAATGCTATTGAATAACATCAGCTAGGATGGCTCTCTGTAGAGTTCATCGCCTCAATGAGAGAAGTGCATTAATGGATAAGTACTTCAGAGAGCAGCCAAAAGCACCTCATTCAGCTCTTCCCCTCCCTTCATTAAACAGACAGGTGCTCGGGGCGACCGTAACACTAGCCCTGCAACCCAATCAGCTGCTAAGCTATTAACATGCCAGTGACTGTGACAAAGACACATCTGTTAATACCCTCAGAATGTCATCTGACGTCACGGCTCGGCATGCCCAGCATGTCAGAATGCCCTTCTCTCCCAGAAAGCATTAAAGAGGAGTGGGTCAAATGTGCTGCTCACACCTTGCAGAGAGATCAGGCACTGCAGGTTTCCAGTAACCATTTACTACATGCTAACAGGCCTCACTCTAGTTTAAGAGGCACAAGCTTAAAAGTGCATGGGATGCTGGGTCAGGGGCGCCAGTCGCAGAATGACATGCATTTCAAGTATTTGTGACTATTTTGTGATCAAAATATAGCAGTATAGAGATGTATATAATTTTTTTTTTTTTTTTACTTATTGGTTCAGATGCATTAATTATTCTTTTATTTTAAAGAATTCTTTGCAAAAGCATAAATGCAATCCAAAAATTGCTATACAAATCTCATATTATGTTTGTTAAAATATAAAAAATGGTTAAAAATGCATTTCAAAAACGTTTTGTAGGAAGTATTGGTAACACCATATTTATTCATATGGCAACTAGTTACAAAATATTGAATATTGAAGTTTAGTTAACTTTAGCTAGTTTATGAATATATTATTGTTCTTCAATTGTTCATTATTAAATGTTTATTTAATATGAAATAAAATAAAAATACATGAATAAATATACTTTGATTCAAGAAGTATTGTTCACAGTCTTATTTTATTATATCTTGTGCAACAGCTAATATTAACAACCGAACCTTTCTGCTTAAAATGTTACCACAGTATTTCAACGTTTGCACATTCACTGTAAGACTACATGTGTGCAGCCCCGCAGTAGCACTGTATCTTAACGGGGGGGCAGTCTGTGTTCCTTTCCTCACAGCTGTAACGGTGTAATTAAGACCTCTCTGCAAGTGACAGCATGAACTGGAGACATAAAACTCTCTCACTCGTTCTCTCTCTCTCTTCCCCACTCTGAGCTCAGCTGTTTCTTCCCTTTGCTGTCACAAGCTGCTCTGTGTATGTGTGAGCATGAGAGAGAGAGAGTAAAGGAGGGTGGAGTGCAGGGAGGGCTGACAGGTGTATTTATAGCATGCCAACGCATTAAATTGATAGATGTCACCTTGCTGCTGTAGTCCTGAGGGGTTTGCACCAACCCTCCTGTGCACTAACAAGCTGCAAAGTGCTTTCAGGGAACCAAGCGAGAGAGAGAGGGAAAAAAGAGAAATGGTAAGGTGAAAAAGAGACAGAGGAGAGAAAAAAAACAAGCGCTGCTGGCAGTTAAATGAACATACAGAGAGGAGAGGAGAAAACGTTCTCAATTTCACCTGCCTGATTGCTTGTGCTTCTCACTAATTAAAACAAAACGCAACTCCCAGAGCTCCTCTGTTTCCAAGAATAGCGTCACTGTAACGATCAGTCAATTAGCAGCGGGCAGTGAATGATGTGTCCTGTCTGGACCACTGGACTGTGGGGCTTGGCTGCTGTCTGTGTCTGCCAGTATGTTCAGAATCAAATCTTTTTAATATTTAGCTGTTCCTGATATAATAATAATGCACCACAAAATGATAGCAAGAAGACATCTTTTCCCTTTAGAGATTTTCAGATTCACAAACAAATGTCCCATTTGAACTAGTTAAAAAGATCAGCATGGATAGCATAGAAGTCCAACTAATGAACAAATAACTTCCAGTAAAACATACATAATGAACTATATGTAATAATACAGTGCAGCACAATTAATAAGAAGAAAGGTTTTTGAGCATTAAATCAGCATATTTCTGGAAAATCATGTGAAACTGGAGACTGGAGTAAAGCTGCTGAAACTTCAGCTTTGTCATTACAGGAATAAAATACATTTTAAAAACATATTTCAATAGAAAATTATTATTTCAATATGCAATGATATTTCAGAATACTGTTGTTTTGTACTGTATTTCTAATCAAATTAATGCAGCCTCAGTGAGCACAAGAGACTTCTTTCTAAAACATTTAAAATTAAAACAATTACTTAAAATACATGACTGAAATATACAAAAATGACTTTAAATAAAACTGAATTGAATCAAGTGCCTGTGAATTGACATTGAACTGAACTGAGAAATGGGAATTTATCTCGAAATAGCCAAAAGTATACATTCTGAACATTCGCCACGATACCGCATTCTTGTGTACAGCATTTCATGACATTTTAAATGTCCATTTAATCATTGTATTCCATCTGAAATGAAACTTTAAAAGTGCATGTGTTTTTGTAGCTGAGAGAGAATTTAGGAGTGGAGGTCATGAGTATCTCTTGTGTTACATCTCTCCACAGCATTACACAACACATTATCCATAAATACAGGTTCAGATAAAGAGCGTGCGTGTGTTGAGCCGCTGGTGTTGGAGCTGCTGAAATATAAGGCTGTCAGAATGATTGTGTTGACATTGCTTTAAGTCAGCATGTCACCTGACCCCAGTCTCCTGAGACCAGCTCGGTCCAGTCAGGATATTGAGTGTCAGCGCCAACCAGCTCTCTCAAAATACACTTCAACTGGAGAGACCCTGAACTGTCATTTCCACACTTTCTAATGCTCACTAGGCTCAACTATATCTATAGCAGCCCGGAATAATCAGCCTAAATGAAACCCAGTAAGATCAGCACATATTTAATGTCGCTGGTAAGCTATTAGCTTCAGTAACACTCATAATGTCACATTACAGTTGCTTCTGTGGTTGTTGGTGTGTCTTTGCATACTAAACCTATGCTATTAAAGGCAGTCTGAATGTGTCAGAGTGTGTGTGTTTGTGGGCGAGTATGTCCCTAGATGGCACAGCACCACTGTGATTATTACCCACAGGGCCGGAGGAAGAGGCAGACAGAGACGATACACTATCTCTGTGCTGACAAGTGTCACCGGCCTCAGCTGCTTCTGGTACTCTGCTGTCAGAGACTAAGGGAAACAGCGATAGAAACAGAGATAAGCAGACAGAAAGAGAAAGAAACAGTTAACTGCAGTGAGATATGAGGATATACAACAGCAATTCAAATATCACCACCAGCCTCTGATCCATTTGTTAGTCCATCTGTCTATTTGTCTATTCACTAATGTCCACATTCTCTACCCTATCCTTTTTTTCTGTCTGTCCTCCACTGCCCTTTCCTCTGCTTCATGCTACTCAGAATGCCATGCTATTCCTGCTCATTTGGGTGCCATGCCCAAACAATGTGCCACATTAACTGATGCATTCACATCCAAGTAACAGATATAGAAGGGCAAGTGCCCCTCACTGGATATGTGTTGAAATTAGTTTTCTCTTTAAGAAGGCTGTACTGAAAGACTACTTCCCTGAGAATTGCTCATCTGAGATATGTAGTTGGATTTTGATGAATTTGTTAAAGTGATTGTATATTAAATGATAGGTAACCAAAACATTTCGAAATGACATGAACACATACAATAGCGACACAAAGACTGAAATGTACCTGTACTGCCTGCACTAGGAAAGCTGTGTAGCCTATCAAATCAGACTGGAAATAAACTGTTGTATAATGAATGCATAAACACTTTTCTTATGTATTCATTTCTCAAGGTGACAAATGTGCTTCTCACAATGTACACATGACACAAGCATGATTATCATATAACCCTAGCCGGGTTTTTTAACTATTATTTCCTAAATTATAAGGAAATATATTAGTTAAATGATATAAAGCTGAAATAAAATATAGTGTAAATATTAGGTGAAAACAAACACAAATTAAAAAAAAAAACACGTTTAAATTAAGTACCAAAAATCACAATAGAAATTAAATGAAATCATAATGGCTAAATAGAAATGGTACAAAAGCACATAAACTACAATGAAAATATAATATTAAATAAAATAGTAAAATTAATAAAAAATGATAGTAATAAATAGTAACAATACAATAATAGAGGGCTATAGTATATACATACTACTAAAAAATAAAACAATGAACCCTAGAGTAGAATATAAATTATAATATTTATTTATATGCATAAATGTACCAATACACATTTAAATGACACTTTTTACATACTTACTTTTTGCTGCCATTATTTCAAGAGTTTCCATACAAATATGTTTTTACTGTTGGATTAATTGTGGATTCAGACAGGAATTAAATTACAGCATGACCTTGGTGTTTCCCTCGAAAAACAACCAAACAAAAAACAATTGGGAATTTCAGCCAGGAATACTGGTGGTGAATAAAAAACCCCTGAGATTTCAGATTCTGACAGCAATTCCCAACATAAAACCATTACTATCCGAATAGGGCTGTCTTGTGTTTATATGGCTATTATTACATGATTAAAGTTGAAAATACTCAAATGAGGTGCTGAAAGCAATTACTTTCAATTAGACATACAAGTAAATGAATCTCATGAGGTTGGAGCATCTCCTCTGTAATAAAGTCACGCCACTCATGTGAGCTCAGGATAGTTTTACCCTTTTTGGGACAATGACCACATTACCATTAAAGTGGAGGAATGCTAATGTACTGTTAATTATGACCCTGTGTAAATACCCAGCTCAGATGTTCTCTGTGTACCCACCACTCTCTCTCTCTCTCTCACACACACACACACACACACACACAGACTCATAAGCAAACTTACAAATGACACTACCGGCCAGTATCCTGAGCGAGCAGTGTGTAACTGGTGTTGGAGAGTGTGTCCTTCCCCTCTCCATCAGAGTGGCCAGTAGCATGCTGGGACTCCGCCAGCAGCAATCATAGTTCCCGGAAATGTGCTTACCTCACAAAAAAGCATCTGGCACGCACACACGCTCTCTCTCACACTGAGGGTCATGTTTTGTCTCGGGTGTGAAAATAAGATCCCTTGCCTCAGTAAATGCCTTTTAGCAGCAGGGCAGTTTAAAGCTTTCCGGCTATGCCAGGACCTCTCAGCCTAACCCCCCTCATTAGCAACAGGGGACCTCATATTTGCAGCCCAGTTTAACACCAGCTAGATTTACACTTAGTAGGCTACCACCTCGCCAAATCCTAGCTGGGTCACCTCTTTAGACCACTTTGTTTGCTTCTTGTGTGTATTAAATGTAGACTAAACTGTCTGCACATTACTTTGTTTCAGTACATGTGGTTCTCAAAGCTATTATAGTTACCTAAATCTGATACAAACATGTAAATAATAAAAACATTTTCATTACTTGAATGGAAATAGTTAACGGAAACAAAATGCAATATATATATCATTCAACATTTTCATGTCAATTTATTTTAATATATATATATTATATATATATATTATATATATATATATATATATATATATATATATATATATATATATATATATATATATATATATATATATATATATATATATATAATCACATTTTCTATATTGTATGTATGATCTATAATGTATCTCTATAATGATTTTGTATTTTTCAGTCAGTACTTTGAAATTTAAATTCAAAGTCAAGGAGTAAGAGTTGTGTGAGATGTGTAAATGTATAGTTTTATGTAGATGAATGTGCATAAGTGTCTGGATTGAAGTGTGTATAAGAGGAATAGAGATCTCAGGCTAGAGTAACAGCACTGATGAGAGAGTGTCAGACATGCTGTCATAGTCTGATCTGCTCAAAGCCCTCACTCAGTTTCATTCACTCAACCACTCATCAGCTCAGAAACTTAAATCCATACACACACACGACCCGTTCTGATATACACATGACATGCAGAGACACACATTTCAGTTATATAACACCCAATGCATGTCCTCACCAACATCACATACATCACTGTATAAGGATCATATTATTTTTACTTCACTTCTGAACTGGCACTCAATGTCTTCTATTATTTCACCAACTATGCTTGTGGTCCACATCGCTAAATCTGACGTGTACATGTGCTGACATATAATAATATATAAATCTAGAAAGTAAGACATTAATTTGTGTTGTTGGTTTATACATCTATTAATATACATATTCTTCATTTGTTTGCAAAAGGACATCTGAAAATCATCCAGTTAACAGTTTTAAGCAAGACAAGAAATTTGTGAAGCCATCCTGTGAAAAACGGGAAAGATTTAAAACAGCCTTATAAGGCAAGGCAAGGCAAGGCAAGTTTATTTATATAGCACATTTCGTACACAATGGTAATTCAAAGTGCTTTACATAAAAGAAAGTAAAATAATCATGAAGAAAAATTACAAAAATAAAACAACTTTTAAAATGAAATATTTAAAAACAGTTAGAAAATGATTTTACATAAAATAAAATAAAATAAAACAGTGAACATAGTGCAATCAGTTCGGACATTGCGCAGTGCTCATTCAATAAATGCACAGCTAAACAGATGGGTTTTGAGTCTAGATTTAAATGTGACTAGTGTTTTAGCACATCTGATCTCTTCTGGAAGCTGATTCCAACTGAGGGCGGCATAATAACTAAAGGGAGACTCCCCTTGCTTTGTGTGAACCCTTGGTATTTCTAACTGACTTGATCCTAGTGATTGGAGTGCTCTGTTAGGTTTATATTCAGTGAACATATCTGCAATATATTTCGGTCCAAGGTCATTTAGTGACTTATATACAAGTAAAAGTACTTTAAAATCAATCCTAAATGTAACTGGAAGCCAGTGTAAGGACCCGGAGGACTGGTGTGATTGTGATTTTCTGGTCCTAGTCAGAATCCTGGCAGCAGCGTTCTG